>NC_050521.1:9339387-9339627 GCF_002922805.2 Oryzias melastigma | reverse complement strand
TATCCATCCATCCATCCATCCATCTATCCATCCATCCATCCATCCCTCTATCCATGCATCCGTCCATCAATCCGTCTATCCATCCCTCTATTCATCCATCCATCATCCATCCATCCGTCCATCCATCATCCATCCGTCCGTCTATCCATCATTCCTCTATTCATCCATCGATCATCTATCCATCCATCCGTCCATCCATCCATCCATCCATCCATCCATCCGTCCATCCATCCATCCATC
>NC_050521.1:9328556-9338504 GCF_002922805.2 Oryzias melastigma | reverse complement strand
GAATCCATGCACGAGCGTGTGTGCAGCAGCGCACGTGCATCAGTTTGAGACCTGCATCCTCGCTCTGCAAGACAGGGGAGAGTCTGAGCAAACACATTTGCTTGAAAGGGATGTTCCCTGAAGGGATGTTCCGCCTGCATCCAGGCGGGGTTGTGGGTGACTTCCATGGATGATCTCATCCTAATGAGACATCCAGAGGACATCACATCTTCATTTGGTTCAGAGGAACTCTGGTTGTGAGGATGCCTCCACCAGGGGGCGGTACAGTCAACCACATGAGCACAGACGTTCCCAAACATCATGGAAACTCAGACTACACTTAAATAAAAAGCATTATGCAAACAGAAAAAACTCTGAAGTAGCCAAATACAAAACAAAAACATGAATTTAGTTCTAAAAAATTGTATTTTCAAAGCTCTGTAATCGGAAAGGTGACTCCATTTCCTCTTTCATTCAAATACTCTGTCATTGATTTTTAACTGTGAATTTCTGATCTTAAAATGTCAAAAATTTAAAAAATGTATCATGGATTAAAAAGTTTGAATCTAGAATCTTTTGTAGTCAGAAAAACATTTACAAATATTTTCTCTGTAAATGGATGAAGACACATTTACAGGTTTAAATGACTGAAGATTCAAGGTTAAAGTTTTTTGTGGCTGGATTAGAAGTCTTCACCCTGCAGCTCTGGAGCCACATTCAGCTCTTTTACCCCTCCACAGTGGCTCTCTGGTTAAAGAAAAATAAAATAATAGTTAAAAATTTTTTTAAAAGTAAGTGTTACTGACTTAGCATGGATTGGATTTATTTTAGTTAAGTTTGTGGCTAAGATGAACCTAGAAACTGTAAAGGTTTCATATCCCTGCTGACATCATTCAGTCTTGTTTGAACTGCATTTCCTCCATAATACTCAGATTACTGATACTAGGAAAAACTTTGTTAACAAATCTGATCTTTTCTGATTGCTGAGTTTATTTTATGCTGCATAACAATGGTTAGTAGAAGGGAGTGGCTAAAATATACAGATTTGTTTATTCTTCATGTACTTTTTCTACTGGATCATTAACCAATCATGTTTTATGTTTATGCACTAGTTAACAGCTGTAGTATGACGGAAAAATTATGATTTAAACCTAAAGTATAACAAGAGAAAATTTAATTTTTGTCTTGTTGTTTACAAAAACATTTGAATGTTCCTGTTTGGAACAGGAAGTCTTTTATTTTGAAAGAAAGTCATGTGAGTTTCTGTCAAAAGTAGAAAAACAACATTAATCTTAATGTTTTTGTATTTATTTGCACCCCAAAATAAATATAATTCATATTTATTTTAAAAAAACAACAATGTAATGATGCTAAATAGTAGCAAAAAGGGTTAAAAAAAAAGCAAGGTTTGCGGTGGCTCCTATTAGGTTTTGATCAGTACCAACCAGGCCCAAATGGCTCTATCACTGGGAAAGGTTGTTTCTACTTTATGCTTTATGCACAAGGGTGTAATGGACATTTCTTCTGCTGTAATGTAATGTCTTCAGTGCTGCAGCCTCAAAGGTATTGATACCTTTCTGTTAGTTCCTAGTTTCAGAGGAAACAGATGAAAGGAGAAAATGAAACGTAGATCCGATCTGCCAGACTAAACTGGACCAGGACCAGTACATGCAGTAACTGCAGTTTCAGTCAGCATCAAAAGCAACATCCGACCTCTGATGATTGACGGGTAAACAAGCCAGAGGAGCCGGGGAGGGGCACAGGAACACCCACCGAGTTCCTGAGTTGGACGTCCCGGCAGAATCAGCCCGTCTAACCCGACTCCTCAAACACCCAGATTACGGGGTAATCCCTCGTCCCCAGAGTACTGCAGGGTGGTTTACTCAGCCCCGAGCTCCTTCTTGTCCTGACAGGTCGAGCACTCGAACACCCACAGCCTCAGAGGGACCCGCACCAAAGCTGAAGAAGAGTTTAAAAACATAAAAGAGAAACTGCAGAAAACTCCTGTTTAAAGATGAATTGAAGCAGGAAGGAAAACAATCAGATAAAACTTAGTAGATGCTTTCTTCAGAACATGTAAGAACATGAAGGTCTGATGTCATCAGAACTTCAGCGCATTAGACTTGGCCCAGTTTGATGAGGAGGAGAGCTTTAATGACAGACAGGTGGTTTCACCGTCTCACCATCAGGGGGAGCAGGGATGCTCAGAATGACTCCAACCATTTGTTCAGCATTTGTCTAAACTTTTTGGCTTTCATCATCATAAAGAAGGACTTACTCAGATGTTTCTAGATCACCGTTCAGAGAACAAGACCTATGCAATTCTAAGGACCTGCTCCAGGTTTAGAGTTGAAAAGATTCATCATGAAAGCCCAAATATCATTAAATGTGTAATTTCTTATGTTTTACATCAGTGTTCCCCAACCTTATTCAGGCCACGGACCGGTTTAAACAGGACAATATTTTCATGGGCCGGTCCGAAGTTGGGATTTCTAAACTTCTGGGTTTTTGAAAATTTATTTTCAAAATAAAATGCCACCACAGAGAATGTTGTTTAAAACATTCTAAAAATATCAGAAATTTTTCCTGCAGATGATGAAGATTCAATGAAACAAATGTGTTGATTTGCAGAAGTAGTTTTTGATCTGAAAACATTCTATGAAAGAAACATTCTATGATTTTACCCCCGTAGAATGTCATTTTAACACTCAATCCAGGCTCAGATTCTCTTTCAGGGTAAAAATATTGATCATATTTTGTCTTTGCATAAATCCTCGTTCATTAGGTGTTTTTTCAACAAAGAGGAACATTTTCTAAGCTAAAGTTTCTGAACTTAATCTAGCCTCAGTGTAGGAATATTCTCAAATATATCTTTTACAGGTTTCCACAAATCAGCAACTCTATTTGATGGAATTTTTCTTCTTTGTGAAATGTTTGTGGCTGTTTTAAACTTTGTGATGAATATTTTCCCGTCAACATCTAAGTGGAGGCTAACAACCGGACGCTACATTTAGCTACGTCTGACTTTTAAGGTGTGGAGGATAAACAAAGTAAAAAAATATGTAAAACTGGTATTTTCTAAATATACTATAAGCGTGAATCCACTGTGTCAATAACTTTATTATCTGTGTGTCACGTATCAGACAAAGCAGCTTCCACTACATGAAAATGTTGTTCTTTGAGGTAAAAGAATCTCCTTCAGTTTCCTCACTGACTCTTTTCTCCCTGAAGAAACTTTCCAAAAACGTTATATTGTTTGGTTTTTGTACTTAGCGTTGAGCTACAAGCTTAGCAATCTAGTTAGCCATGTAGGTAGCTGCTTTAAGTCACATGACCCAGACGGATGTGATGTTGTGAACAGAATCTGGAAGTCTTTCAAAGTAAAACTTCCTTCAGGCTCAGAATATAAACAGAAATATTCTATGTTAGCACCTTTATTTATTCTTTTGTCTGTGACCCGGTACCCACGAACAGGTGCCGGTCCGCGGCCCGATGGTTGGGGACCACTGTTTTACGACAAAAGTTGTGGTCTTTCAGGATTTTCCACATCCTGTCATTATTTGGGATTGATACTTTGTGAGAAAAGAGATCATTTTAAAAGATTCATGAGATATGACGAAAGGTAAACACCAAAAATGGTACTGATTTGAATTCCTTTATTTATTCTGTCTGGAAAATAAGGTAGAACAATCACTCATAGACACTGTTTCCAGGGACAGGCCTCCTCCTGCAGTGAACTCCTTCATCAGGAGGACTGTGGAGGTGGGTTTCATCACTCACATCCCTCAGGAACTCACAGTCCTGAACGTGGTCTTATGTGTGGGAGTCTGTGGGACCTGCTGGTGTTCAGACTTGATCATGTCTGTGGCTGCAGTTTCACATCAGGCACAAAGTGTTGAGTTGTTTAGTCAAAACGTGACGCTTTTCCCTCAGAAATATTTCTGTGATCGTGACTGAGACACCTTTGAAACTGTGACAGAAATCCCAGAAAAGCTGCATAAATTCCTGCAGGATTCTTGGCTCTTTAAAGCGAGGTCACAGCCTGGGCTGTCAGCCGCGTGGGAAAAGTCGGAGACGATCGCGACTAGCAGCTAACAGAGCTGGGTTGACGTTGGGATTCTAGTAGTCTGACTTCACCCTTGAGAAAAATAAGACATAGATTTCTATTTATGCTATTGCTACTATTGTGATGAATATAATTAAATGTTGCTGTTTTATCGTGAATAAAACATAAAGAAAAAATATATATATTTTCAAAAATGAAATAGTTTGTTATTTTTCACCGGGGTGATGCCAGGCGGTAGCTTGGGGTTGCTATAGCAACTACAAGATTTGACAGCTCCACCCCAGACTTACACAGCACTCAATTTCTCCACTGAGCTAGTGGTGATCAGCAAAAAAACTTTCATTTTAGATGCAGAACACCGTATATCTTCAAGTTCTGTCCTGTCTTCAATAAATTCCAGCTTAAACAGGTGTTTGTTACTTTTGACGCAGCGCTCCTTTAAGATCCACCCCCCAACCCTCGTTCTGGCACAGCCGTGAAGTAGCTGCATGTGTGTTGTGAAGCAGTGTAGCGATGCCAGGGTCTACTAAAGGCAGATACAGTGTATCATAGGTGAATCCATCTTTGAAGAAGTTTGGATTATTTTTGTGGGAGAAACGTAGACACACGGATTTCTCTATGATGATGTCATGAAATGGGCAGCAGACACACGCAGGTGGAGCTTCAGGAATCGAGTGGTTTTACCTCTGAGTAGGAACAAACTCACAAAATATAACTAATATTTCATAAATAATTTGTTTCGTAGTGGTCAAAAGGTAATATATGATCTCATATATTGATATAGTTTATTCTGAAAGGCTTAGGAAAATCATGGTATAGCCCCTTTAAATGTAAACACTTTACAATTTTCTGTAACCAAAGAGCTACAATAGAGGGGTAAAAGAGCTCTAATGGAGGGGTAAAAGAGCCACAATGGAAAGTAAAAGAGCTCTAATGGAGGGGTAAAAGTCACAACAACTGGGTAAAGAGCCACATCAAAGGTGTAAATGAGCCACACGTGGCTCTGGAGCCACAGGTTCCAGTCTCCTGTTCTAAACTCAGAAAATGACTAAATATTAAGTCTGAATTGTCTAACTGCATAACAAAGCTCTTCATAAATGAACTGAGAAGAGCTGATTGTGGAGTTTTGGTTTTTGCTCTCTTTGGGACAGAAACATCATTGGATGGAGCAGCATCTCTGAAAACACTTTTGTTTGATGAGTGTCTGTTATTTTTACTTTGCTGCAGTTTTCCTGCGTTTTGCCTGGATTGTGTCTTTGCAGGATCAGTGGTTGTTCCATTTGTTCTTACCCAAAGAGGCAGACGGGACGCTCCTGCATCAGAGGACTGCTCTGCTGCTGGTTCCTGTGGAGCTTTTAGGAGGCAGCAACGTTACCAAAGTACTTCATCATCAAAAACTGCATTTCACATATCTAAAGATCATATTTTATTACATCAGTTTAGAGTTTACTCAAATGGCATCAGTATGCTCCATGTAAAATAGAATTACTAGTTTTTAAAAATTAAATCACAAAATTAAACACTTTTGTTGCCGTTTATTTTATTTGTTTCAGGTGAAAATAAAAGTCCGTCTCTCAATGAGATCTTACCTGTTCAGTCTTTCCGTCTCATATAAGTTCATTTGAAACACATAAATATTTGGATTTTGGAGAAACAGTCTGCATTTTAAAACAAAGTTCAGATCTTCCAGGAAGCAGGAAGACGTCAGAACCTCAGGTAGATCAGACAGATCTATGATGCTGCAGGAGGATGCTGCTCTGACCCAGCATGTCTGCTGCTGTAGGGGATACTCTGCTGTGCAAGTGGAAACGTCACTGGGATTTTCTCAAATCATTGGGTTGAGTTTGGATCATGTTTATCAAGAACAATGTTCAGGAGAAGAGAAACAAGTCTGTTTTTCAGGTAAAGCCATAGGTGACCTCAAAAGAGGACGGTCGTCTTCTGCCTGAATGCAGCCTTCCTCAGAGTCTGCAGCAACAGCAGACGATGGGGGTTTCCGCCCTCATGTGCTCACACGCAGAACCAAATGAGGCTCAACTGTCAAAGGCCTAGCCAGTGATTGTGTGCAATTAGGATAATCCTGGGTTACAGTTAAAAATGAGCCTCTCTAAAGTTCTCGTCATGTGGACTTAACCGAGCAAACAGACTTACAAAGAACGCAGAAAATTGATTTTCTCATTAATCTTAAGCTGCTTAGAATAAACCAAATAATTCACCAATGTCTTCTTTCGTCACAGACTTGAAATGTTTGCTCAGCAGTCCATCACTGACTCCTGGCATCAAAGCCCGGCGACACAACCAGAACTTGAAGGGCACGAAGATGACGGATGTCCTCTCAGAGTTATGATAAAAGCTGAAGTGTGGAGCAGAAGGTTCAGCTAAAAATTCCATCTGAAGGTTTTCAGAGCCGACCCAAAGGTTGGTTCAGGTTATACCACGACTCAAAAATGATGGAAGCAGACGGATCATAAGGAAGTAAATTAGACATGCAGTTTAGAATGTAAGCAGTAACAGAGATTTTAACAATGAACTACTGCAGACCTGATGCAAAATCAGTGTTTTGTTTGTGGGAGGGGGCAGTAGGGGTGCAGAGAGATGGAGTGAACATGGAGAAGGTGCATGAAGTCTCACATTTTGGCATTAGATAAATAATAAAACACCAGGGGGAGCTCATGCTGAACATACAGAATCCAAACTAGCATGATGACTGAAGACATGTTAGACTCCAGATCATGGAAATGAAGAGTATCTTACTGTAAATCAGTAATGGTGCACCACAGGGCTCAATGCTTGGTACACTTTCATTTAGTAACATTATCAGGAACCTCAGCACATATTTCAATTTTTATGCTGCTGATACTTTCACATACCTATTTAACCAGCAGATTTACCCTCTTAGCAACACTTCCGGCATATCTTGAAGATTTAAAGATATGGATAAGTTCCCATTTTACTTTACTGAACCCGAGCTAAATCCAGGTTGTAGTTCTAGGTTAGGGGTCGGCAGCCTTCAACTCTGAAAGAGCCATTTGAGTTGATTTCTCCCTGAGTTTCTTCATAGGTAAATCTCCACATGGTGTGGTAGTGGTTAGTGCTTTGGTCTTATGGTGAGAAGGCAGCATCCCATCAGAAATCTTTTAATAAATTTTACTTTTCAAAGCAGCTGTTTTGTGAATTTTAAAGTCACTCCTTCTCCATGGAATAATCAAAAATGGAAACTCTCAGTCTGAGGTGAAGCAAAGAATGGTAAATGGTGTATACTTTTATGGCGCTTTTCTACCTTCCTTGAAGGCCCAAAGCGCTTTACAGTCATAGTCCCATTCACACATTCACACACTGATGTCGGGTCCGCTGACAAAACCTGGCGCCAACTTTCCACCAGAGGCAAGGTGGGATTCAGTGTCTTTTCCAAGGACACTTCGACATATGGGCAGGCAAGGCGGGAATCAAACCTGCAATCTTCCGATCAGGAGTCGACCGTCCTACCGCTGCACCAAAACACACCTTAGGTCGCAGGACGAACAGGATAAACATTTATTGAACACTCTAAAACTACACTTTTAGAACTTTAAACCGTAGCTCTTTAATATAATTATGAACTAGATATATAGCATTACCTGTGATAATGCTAGTGTGAATGCTGTAAGCTGAATGTGGCAACTGAAGATGCTAGTGCTGACAGCTAAAGATGATAACTGAAATCACTGAAGCTAATAGCTGAAAATTCTGAAGCTTATAGCTAGCTAAAATATTAACTAAATGCCAAATTAGTCTAATAAACAAACAAAAAAACCTAGGTTAGCCAAAACAGTTAGCATGTAGCTGAAAAAAAATAGCTAAACTCCAAAATAGCCTAAAAAATCTTAGTAGATGCCACAATAGTCCAAAAAGCTGCAGAATTACCATCTTTAACATAATTATACATAAAAAAGGCAGAAATATTTTTCCAAAATAAATCAATTTAAGCCTCCCAGCAAATTCTGAGGTTTCTTTAGAATCTTTACATCAAAATAATTCAGCTTTTCAAACAGACTCTGGCTGTTCCGTCTGCCTCAGCACCTTCTGGAGACAGTGGTTTTCTGCCACCAGAGCAACATCTCACCAGGTTCACACAGAAGGAGAAGCATTTAAGCTTTTTAGCTTTAATTCAAATGTTTAGCTTCTGAATGCAGTAGTAATGTTCTCATAACTCAGTTAGTAGTTTAACTTCTATAATTCATGTAGTTAACAGAGATTCATGCTACATGTCTGGGATCTTGATTGTCTTTTACCCTGTTTCTCAATGTTTCCAGAGTCTTCATCAGTGTTTGAAGGTGACTACTTGTCTTCTTAAGTTTAATTTCTCAGACTTTATTACAAACTAAATGTTTAATTTTATGAAAAAGCTTTAAAGGAGGGTGTTATCCTGTTAACACCTGAGGCGTCACCGGTGACGCATAAACACAAAATCTTTAACATACTGTAACTGTTCAACCATTAACACAATCAACTTAATTCCAGTAGATTGTGAAGGAGAAAAGCAGCGTGAGAATCAAAGAATATAAACACTGGAGCTGAGGTGTTAAAGGGTTGATTGAAGGCTAGCTTTGAAGCTACAATCACACCAACATCAGAAACTTGTGTTAAGCGACTATTTCCAATGAAAGGTCTATTGAAATGTGTTCAGAACTCATGCACGTCCATCACTACACATTTTTAAGACACTATTTGGGCTCAACTTACAAAACATGCCCACTAAACATGTTGCAATTTGAATTATTTGCGCTGAAATGACCTTTTCTCAGCTTCAGATTCCACTGGAATTGTATTAATTGTGTAGTTGGAAGAACGTGTTATTTTGCTGTAAATGTTTAAGGGTTACTCTGTAAGGTTGAGAAAGCCTGCGGCTGCGTTCCTGAAGCAACAGATCATGTAAGTTAGTGTTTTGACAGTGAATGTTCAGGCTCAGACTGCAGGAGTCGTGTGTGCGACAGTAATTAATGCCGAAGTTTTTGTTTGCCAGTTTAAAGGAAGAAAAGCCGGAACCAGACTCACAACCAAGGAAATGTTGGCTGCTGCTCCGCCAGACAAAATGTCTTTCCTCGCTCGTCGCAGTAAATCCAGAAAAGAAAGCTCAAAACAAAACAGTGGAGAGGATAACCATTGATCCCGTGTAAGCCGTGCTCAATCACACTTAAACGGGCCGGCTCTTCCTACCAGAGGAACCAGAACAAACCTTTAAGTCCGCGGCTAATGCTCACTTTAGTCTGCCTCCTCCTCGTTTTCTCTTCTCCTGACGGCAGACCGGCCTTCACTGGGGGGCTCCCCGGACCCGCCGAGGCCCGTCTACACAGTCGTTCCATTTTGTTGGGGTTATTGTCCCCCCCGGTTCTCCTTTGTGGCTCACAGAACCCTGAAAGTGCCACTGCCCCACCTCCTGATCCTCGGACCACCAGGCTGCGCACAGCGCTGGAAGATGACATTTCCTCACCCCCCCACAATGGCCCTTAATCCAATCAGCGAGGTCTGACTTTTTCTAATATACTGGCCGTCTCACACTCTGACTTGATCCCTGCAGCTGTGCCGGACCGCTCATTGGCAGGATTAGGGCCTCCGCGTTCCTCTGATCATGTATTTCAATATGAATGGCTCCAATAAGGGGGTGGATTACGGCTTAGTTACTTTAGAAATCCAAGGCCCCCTTTGATGCCCCCGGGTTTGAGCGGCAGTGGAGACGCCCGCCTGGTCTGCGTGGCGTGGCAGCGGCGCCACCTGGCAGTCAAATGTTTGCTCATATGCGCTCATTAAACAGTGGCGCTGGCAGCGCGGTTCCACGCCGGCCCGATGGCGAGCTCGGCCGCGGACAGATGGCAGCAGTGCCAGCGTGCCAGGTGGGGTTCGTCGCTGCCACTCGTGAGATGCCT
>NC_050521.1:9284812-9328474 GCF_002922805.2 Oryzias melastigma | reverse complement strand
CAGCTGAGCTCAGAATAAGACGTCCATGCTCGCTGCGCGTAAACAATCAGAGTCTAAACATTAGCAGCCCGAAGAGGGGGGGGGGACTTCAGGTGGGCAGCCCCTTGGGGGGCTTCATTAGTTGGTAAGGGCCATGTCTTCTTGTGGACGCCCCCCCACCCCGGCCTCTTTTGTGTGTGAAGTGGTGGAGGTGATTAATATTTGTTTTTTTCCTCTGTGGGAGAGGAAGACCCAGCTGACCCCATCTGACCCCCCCGCCCCACGTCCACTGAGCCTCTCTTTCATTCGTCTCCCCCACACTGACCCTCACCCTGCTCACCTTTACAGCCACAAGATAAAACAACCTTTTTTAAGTCAGACTTGTGCGTTTCCTCTGACCTGAGGAGCGCGGTGGCGGCGGTGGCGGCGGGGGCCAGGCCCAGCGCTGTGACGGCTCCGTGTCAGACGGCGTGTCCGAGCGGCTCGCCGGGTCTGTTGACGACTGGATCCTGCTGACAGAAATACTGCTGGCCGTGTGATGGAGGTGACAGGTGCGGTTGGAGGAGGACAGACGCTGCAGCGTTGGATTTCAGCGGTTGTAAAAACACAGCTGCTTGCAGCTCTCCGTCTGCAGATCTGCAGCTCCTTGTTGCCTTGTTGGCGTGGATGCTGAACTCGCAAACACAGACTTATGGGTCTTAGCTCTTTAGAAGAGCCTCAGCGGGGAAAACGCACAGATCAGTATTAACGATCAACACTGCTGGATAAAAGCTCTTAGCAACTGGCTGAAAACACTGCCTGAGAGTAACTGATAGTAATGGGAAACTGCTCTGGTATTTAACACGCACACCAACAATGGAGCAGCGTGAACCGGATCAGGAAGGAAACACGAACATCATGAAGCAAGTCGAGGATACGACGGAACCGAGTGAAGATCTCTATGATCAACGAGAACATTTAAACCAGACTGAGTCATGTGGAATTCAATAAATACATTCTGCTTAAATAAAATGACAAAAACTCAAAGAAATCTAATTAATTTAAATAATATGTCATTTAAAATCAATAAGAATCCATCCACATAAAATTGATTTTAATTGTTTCTAAATTTATGTTTATATTTACAAATAAATAACTTTTTTTTCACAATATTACAAAATAAACCAGAAATCTTGGGTTAGAATTTTTTTGTTGCTTTTTTTATCTGAGCAAAAATAAAATTTTCAATTTTTTTTTAAATAAAATACTTTGTCTAAAAAGGCAAAAAACGTTTTTAGGGCTTATTGTCTCTGTACCTGTGTGTGTTTGTGTAATTCTGTTTATTTATTTTGGTCAATTTGAAATAAAATAAAATCCAAAGTATTTTTAAAATGAAGACATATTTAAATGTTTTTCTCTATTTTTGTTACTATTTTTATTTTTACTTATTGTGAAGAAAATAACAAAAGCTTTCACAATTTTATTTGTTGTAATTAACAAACACATCTGAAAAAAATTGGTCTTTGTTCTAATTTTTTCCTGTTTTACTCGAAACATTCATAGAAATAAAAAAGATAATAGACTTTCTGAAAAGCACTTCACAACTCTGTTTTTCTCTTTACATTTGAAATGTTTTGTCTAAAATTCTCAAGAAAAATAATGTAAGAATGAGATTTAAACTGTAAAAATAAAAACACCCAAATAACATTACGGAGCCCCTTAAGAGACATGGAAGAATTGGGGTTTTTCATGTCCCTTTGTGGACTCCGTATAGCATGAACATTAAAAAGGTGTTTTTTCATAGACGAGCTGAGGAATAAAAGGACAGTTTGCAGTGATTCACTTTAACCACCTGAATGCAGCAGAACGTCTACAGGATTTATGCCAGGAAACCAAAGCGCCGCCACAGCTGTCAGTCAGCTCTGATGAAGCTAAACATGATTTAACCAACAATCAAAGTTTCATTTCCAGCTCGGTGTCGAAGAGAACACTAATGTTTATCTGCTTTATAAATAGAAGCTTAAAACACTTATTTTTGTCAGGACGGTGATGTGCGGGTGAGGATGAGGAGGAGCTCCACCTGAACTTCAGATGGATGAAGACGAAAAAATCTGTTTTTGCTTTTCTGCTCATTTATTACTTTTTACACCTTTTTTGTAGTCTTTATCATCAACATGTCACCTAAAAACTTAAAAAATTTCTTCACATTGAAATGTAGTAAATTTTAATTTTATGGATTTTTCACCAGAAATACATTTTTTGACCCACACAGTTTAACAGTGGATTGATGCAGAACACAAATGATACCAAAGCGGTTCGTCATGTTGCTCCACAGTTTTTGAAGTAATCTTTCTTACATTTACAATAAACATGGCTAAAAGCATAATAAATAAACCATTTGTAGTTTTACTTAGAGGTGTTAAATTATTGTGTTAATTATGATACAGAAAACTTTGACATTCACTGGTTTTTGGATTTGCTTTCAAATAAAACCATTTGAGGCTTTTACTTGTTAGACTTTAACTGCAGCCTAATGTTTTATTACATGACAACATAATTTATTTAAATGTCATTATTGCTGTACCTAATGAAAACACTTTCATTTACGTATTTGTTTTATTTGGTAAAAAGTCAATGTTTAATATTTTTTTGGAAGCTTGTGAAAGTGTATGATGTGTTAAATTACAACACTTTGGACCCGATATTTTCTTTTGTTTTTTTTTTCTTCACTGTTTGAGATGGAAAATAATCTCCTTGTGTGGCTTAAAAGTAAATGATGAAAGTCTGTTATGATAACAAATAAAAAGAAACGTTAAAAAATCACTTTTTGATCCTTTTCTGTCACATTTTAAATGAAAATAAAAATCCAAATGAGATTTATCAAGGTAATTAATAGATTATAATATATACGGGTTAAGTAGATCAATTAATTAGAGGACATATTTAATGAAATGCTGAAAACATAATGGTATGACAGCAACAGATATGCTTATTTTAATCAGAGGATGCTCTCATTGCCTAATGTCAGGGAATCTCTGCAGAGTTGGCTCGCATAAAATTCACTGACATGTCTCCCAAAAAAGAGAAGCTCTGCAGCTTCTTGGGTTTATCAAGATATTTTAAAAAGTGTATTTGTAAGAAAGGCAAACATTTCTGATTCTCTTAAGCAGAGGTGTCAAACTCAATCACACAGGGGCCAAAATCCAAAACACACCTTAGGTCGCGAACAGGATAAACATTTATTGAACACTCTAAAACGACATTTTTAAAACCGTAACTTTTTAACACAAATATACTAGTGTGAATGCTGTGAGATGAATTTGGACACTGAAGATGCTGAAATTGATAGCTAAAAATGCTGAAGCTGTTAGTCAGCTAAAAATATTAGCTAAGTGCTAAATTAGCCTTAAAAAAACTTAGCTTAGCCAAAACAGCTATCGTATATCTGAAAAAATAGCTAAACTTCAAACTAGCCTAAAAAACAGAAAAAAACAAAATTAGCCAAAACAGCCAGCATTCAAATATTAGCCTAACCTTCAAAACAGCCTAAAAACTTAAAAAAAACATAGACAAAACAGCTAGCTTGTAGCTGAAATATTAGCTAAACTCCAAAATAGCCTAAAAAAAATCTTAGTAAATTCCAAAAAGCTAGAAGAATGACAATTTTAAAACTTTAAAACTGTAATTTTAAATAACTTTCCATATTTTACTCTTCATAAAAACATATTTTGTCAAAATTATACAAGTTAGAAATGAGCGCAAGATAACATCGGGTCATTAATAACAATAAAATAAAATGATCTGGAGGGCCGGATCCGGCCCCCGGGCCTTGACTTTGACACGTGCCAGATGTCTAAGGACATTTACATTAGGCAGCAGTGGATGCAGTTTATGTATTATAGACAGAAACTCGTATAGGTTTTTTTTATGCATTTTGAAATTCTTCGTGAACAAACTTTGGCATGAAACTGGATTTGTCACAAAGCTGCTTCTTTTTTAGGGTGTTTTTTTCACTAGCCAGGAGTCTGCTGAAAAATCTGGATTTATGTGTTTGTCTTACATCCAAATCTATATGCAATAACACAATGCTACAATGAAATGTATTTTATTGTTATAAATTAAACAATATTAACCGTTCATACTGTTCACATTAATTGACCTAAAAATAATAATTAAGTCAGATTTAAATGAATTGTAATTTGATTCAGAATTCTAAAGGGGTATTCCGTTAGAATTGATTAATCTAATGAGTGTTTCTACAGGATGAAAATTTTAACTTCAGATATATATGTCACTTTTGTCCAAAAGGTTTTTAAAAATGACTGCAGTGTGCTGAACGTAAACAGGGAGGCGGAGTCAAGAGCCCTGGTGCACGCCACCACAGAAGATGAGTGCAACAGAAAGCCCGTCTGCTCATTGCTCAGCAGTTTAACTGATGAGTGAGGCTGTTCACAGAGCTTCACTGTGGAGATAAGACGGCCTGTGTGGATGAGGGTGCAGATGAGGTACATCTGTGTTTGTTTGTGTGGGACAGCTCCGTTATTAGAGCAGCACTGTGGGAGGCCGACGGGTCTCTGAGATAACAGGAGCTGATGCCAAAACGCTTCCAACCACAGAGAAAACACGATGAAAACATCCCTCTGATGTCTGCAGAAACACAGGGACCTTCTTGAGTGGACGGGCTGAAGCTACAGGGCAGATCAGAACTTCAGGCAGATCCGGCTGCTGAAGGTGAAACTCCGGACGCTTCAAATGCAGATTATTTTTGTTTGTGGGCTAGCGTGGTCAAGTTTGATGTCTGGGTCGCTGACGGCGGCGGATGAGCGTCGTCCACAAACAAAAGTTACATGTTCTGCCATCACAGAGCTCCTCCCAATCTAAGAAACATCTGAGCGTCTTAAAGCATGACACTCGCTTTTAGGAGCACAAATAGACACATTAGAAATGAATCAAAATTATAACAAAGCAACAATTACAAATCTAATTTTTGAAGCTGCTTTTGCACTTTGCAGATATTTAAGAAAATCTGCATTTTAATTTCTAAACACAAACTAACTAAACTTCAGTTGCTTCAGATGGACAGTTTTAATAACACAGACATCTGTCAAATTCTGAGCTGTTGGTTTGTTTATTGACCTTTCAGCTTATCCCTTCAGGGGTCACCACTGCAAACCAGCTTCACAGATTCACACAGGTGGTTTGGTGGAGAGTTCTGAGCCGGACTCTCTTCCTGACAAATGTATGTTTGTTATCGTCTCTGATCAATGCAGAACGACTTTCAATGATTCATGTTCAGCTTTATGAAATCAGGTGAAAAAAGGAGTCCTTTTATTTATAAACAAAAATATACCGTAGTAAACAAACAAACGAGCGAGAAAACAAACAAACAAGCAATAAAAAGAACAAGCATTCGAACAAAAAAACAAACAAACAAGCAGACCAACAAACACAGAATCAAACATTCCATAAAAAGAATAAGCAATAAAAAAAAAAAAAACAATCAAACAAACAATCAAACAAACAAGAAAACAAACAAGCAAGCAAACAAACAAACAAACAAGAAAACAAACAAGCAAACAAACAACAAGCAAATAAGCAAGCAAACAAACAAACAAGCAAGCAAACAAACAAACAAACTAGCAAACAAAAAAGGAAACAAGCAAACAAGCAAACAAACAAGCACGCAAAAAAGAAAGCTAACAAGCAAGCAAACAAAAACAAACAAGTAATCAAACGAACAAACAAAAAAGCAAGCAAGCAAACAAACAAACAAACAAACAATCAATCAAACAGACAAATGAATTAGTTTATTTGTTTATCTTTAGTAAAATAGGATAGAATAAACTTTATTGATCTCACAGAGAGGACATTACTTCATAGTATCATAGTATTAATAAGAAGCCCTCTTGTGCTCCACACCATTCTGATTCAAGAGTCATGCTCGTCCTGCTCTGTCTATAGAAAATAAAGAGTCAGTGTCATGTGACTGTGATTGTGTCTTCTGGAGTCCTATGATTTTTCTCCTTTTAGGTATAGCATACATTATTTCCCCCTCAATAAAACATTTTGCTTCTCAAACTTTTCAGCAGATATGAGTACTAGCTCTATTTGTCAAACTACATTAGGGTTCAAGAAAGAGTCATCTTTGGATATTTCTGGTTTCCCGTTGTCTCCTGAACATTTCTCTTTAGTTTTGATGCAGAAGTGATTCATCTTTATTATTGTGTGGAAGGTCTAACATTGTGGTGAAGAGGTTTAACAGCTGTGATGGTCTCAGGATCACCACATAAAATGCTTCTTCTGAACATGCAAACATGCAGCAGATCCAATCATGCAGGCAGAGGTCCATGTGGATCGAGGCTGGGAGTTGGTGTTGGCTAAAGTAGATTTAGTGTCGTCTGGTAATCCTCACATGATTAGTTGAACTTTCTTCAGGGCTCCTGCAGACAGAGAATGAGTGTCGGGTGGGGGGCACAAACCAAAACAGTTTTGGAATGCCCCCACTTTGATCACTTTCTCTTGCAGCTATACCGTCTTTTTAGGACCCCATCTTGTGTAACCAAACAGATCTTGGCCTGTGAAGTCACCTGTCTCAACAGCTAATCTTTATTCTGCCATGTGGATTAACAACTTCCTACTCAGTTCTGTTCCAGTCTGAGCTGGAAACATCTGGAGGTGAATGCTGGCATTTCTAGAGAGAGGTTCAGACAGAGGATCAGACTGAACAGAAACATTTCAGGTTTGCCTTTTTCAGATTTTTGCATTAAATGGTCAAATGTCCACATATGTGTTCAGACCTGAAATCAGGACAGCTGTGTTTCAGCTGAATCTTCCAGTCGGATTCCTCTTCATCAAACTGGTAAGAACTATATCTGGAGCTTTCTGAACAATAACGTCAGTTGTGGGCATGACTGACTGTGCAAACAACGTGAAAAGAAAAAAACATGGGGGACGTTTTTGTCCTCAGAAAAACGATGATCTTAATCGCCTGAAATGTCAAAGTCCTAGGAATTTGGCTACATTGTCAGGAAAAAGTCTTTCTGACACGTTTTCATAATTTAAAAAATACACACGAAAATCCTGCTGGAATCTGGTCAATCACTGTGTTCACTATGAAACACGACACACGTTAGTTGTGTTAGATTCACAATACCTGGATCCATCAACCTTGTTTGCTATGCGTCAAAAGCAGCCTGACACCGTTTGCATATTTACAAGAACACCCAACAGTGTTTGGAACTCCTTAGAAAAACACATACTGACATTTTTATAGAGCACAGTCTACCTCTCAAAATCGATTTGACATTAATAAACAACCAGGTGTTCTGTACTTTCTGGTGCACTGAATTATTATATATATATTTTTTATTTAGGACTTTAACCTTAGCCTTGTGTTAGGGTCAGCACTGACCCGTTTCAGTTTTTAATTGCATAAAAGAATCACATAAAATTAATTTATTCCATCAAGACCTTTTGACCTCGTCAAGAACCTTGATTTCAACAATTTTCATTTTTTACATTTTTTACTCTAAAATGCTCTGGTTGAATTTATGTCCTTTTTGGTGTTAGGGTTGGTTTTGACCCAGTTATATATTTAGAGCTAAATTTAAATTCATGATTGGATTTCAGCCCACACACTGACAGCCACCAGTCATGTGAGCTTCAGGGGACGCTCATTTGTCCAGTAAAGTGGCAGAAAAGTAAAATAAACAAACTCGGGCATGTCCAAACACAAAAACGTTTCTCTGATTTAGCTTTCAAATACCTTTGGAAGATGCAAGGGATTTCTATTGGTTTGATTAGTTTGTTTTGTTGGTTGTGTTTGGATAAAAGTTCTATTGCTGTCAAAAATATACATGTATTTTTACATGTTCTCGAAGAGAACTATAACCCTATAACATGATAAAAGTAACTAGAATTCATAATTTAACATAAAAAAAGATCAAGTAAAATAATTTCAGAGGTGTGTTATAAACTCCTCAGTAAAATTAAAGTAACACAATAACATTTATTTGATCTATATAACATATATTCTATCTATAATCTATAGACATTTTTATTTTTAAAGGGCCAGAGATAAAAAAAAAAAAAAAGCAACACTTCCATGGAAAAGAAAGACTAACAAGATAACAAAGAGATGATAAATAAATTGATGACATGTTATTGATTTTAGTGTATTTAAAGTTCATTTAAGACACGTGTCAAAACCAACCCTGACACTGAGGATGGTAACAGAAAACACAGGTAGAAAGGTTAAGTGAGCCTCATGGTGGAGACAGTGCAGTAATATACCCATGTCGGTCCAGTTTGAACGCCAGATGTATATCTTTGAGTCTACAGAATGACCTCCAGATCATGTAATCATGCTCTGACCTGAGATCCCTGCATTGTGAGGACTGTTGTTTTTAGTCTAACATACACTGAAAAAAATAAACATTGGATCAATTAACAAAAGTTTCCTATTTTTTTATATTTTAAATTACTAGTTTTCATCAAATTAAAATTTGGAGTTGATGGTTTACTCAACTTAAAAATGTCATTTGATAAAAACTAATATTTTTAGATGTATAATTCTTTAATATAACTATTTGAAAATGTTACTCATTGCAATCAATTGTGCTTCATTTGCACCCGATTTGCCATGACGAAATGTCACACTTTAAACTATAAAGCTAAGAACATTGACAGTAAAAAATAAAGCAACATTCTAAATTTAGAACACAGAAAGGGGCTGGACAATGTATAATTTTTATATCTCAATAAAGTTCTTTTCATGTCAGGCGATAACGATATATATGACGATATAAATCAAATAACTGCATTTGTCAAATTTGAATGCTTTGTGGCTCAAAAACTGTTGTTAAATAATTAAGGAAAGGTGTGTATATGTGCATATATGTATATATATACACATATACACACCTATATAGATGTAATGATATAGGTAAATATATATAAATAGACCACAAAACTGTTTTTTTTCATTTCCAGTAAAAACAAAGCATTCATTTTCTAAATAAATTCGGTTTGTCTACATTTCTGACTGGCTACCGTTAAAAAGCGGTTTACACGGAGAAGATTAGCGGAAGTGACCGCGGGGTTATGGCGACTCGTTTGTTTACCTGACGATTTAGAGTGGTCCAAAAATCAGAGCTAATAAACAATTAGATGCAAACATTACTCGCCATGTGGTGACTAACTCTCTAACTTTTACTTGTCAAAGAGGAGGAAATGCTCTTAACTGACGAGTGTCAATTGCGGACCCTTCAAAACAAAAGTCTATTGCGATAGACTCATTCCTCTGTGGAGAAAATGTTCTATCACGATATACATGGTTGTCGTTTTATCGCCCAGCCCTAGCATAGAGCTGAACAAACATGTGTTCTGCTGGAGACATGAGGGTGCTGCTTCTCTTCTTCTCCCTGAAGGTCTGGGCCTCAGTCAGAACCAGAACCTTCATCCGGTTCTGACCTGTGCAGTCTGAGCAGAGCTCCGTTCTGCTGAGTAAGCAGCACCAGACCTGAGGGGACTCTCCACTGTAGATGGCACTGTTAACCTGGACTCGGCGGGGCTGTGGAGGAGCGGCCGTCTGCTTCCTATTACTGTTGGAGTCCGGGGGGGAAATGAGCTGCAGAGGGGGGTGGGGGGCTGATAATGATGCTAACAGAGATTATTTCTGTCATCACAGTTATGAAAACAACAACAGAAAGGTCTGGGGGCGTTTGGGGGCCGAGATAAACACCCCCCCAGCTTTTATCTCCAAACTGAAGGTATGGCTGCTTCTTCTTGTTCCTGCTGGTGTTTTTCTGAGATGTGGAGCAGTGATGTGGAGGGTGGGGGTGCGGTCGGGATGGAGTTCAAGGCTGGAGTGAAAGACAAGTGTGTTATTGTATCAGAGCTTACGGGGGGGTCGCCGAGAGGGCAGCTGGATTCACACAGGAGTTTCCCCCCTCCACTGTCCTGACCCTTACAGTCACACTGCATCATGGGAAAACCACCCTCACAATGGTGAGTCACCTCCATCCGTCTGGTCAGAATGAGCTGAAAAGAGGCAAAATCTCAGAAGTTTTCATTCCTAAAGCCGGCTGCAGACATCTGCGTTTCTGCAGATGTCCGTGCGTTCTCCAAAAACACCCCCTGAACTTCTGAACTCCCACTCAGGCGCGCAGACCAGCCCTGTCTCCTGACCGGCGCTCGAACTTTTTCTCATTTTGGCTCTCAAAGGCAGCGCCTGACCTCATGTGCTGCTGGGATATTACTTTCCATCTTCATCAGGACTCTTCCTCAGTGGCTCCAGAGCAGACGGTCCAGCAGTCAAAGGAGAGGAGGGTGTTAGAAGGAGAACAGAACTGACTTTGGATGAGTGCAGTGTTCCTTCACAGTAGGGGTGTTAAAGACTCGTGAGGTCGCGGGCCGAACAAGATAAACAGTTATTTAACACTCTAAAACAAAATCTTAAAATGTTAAAACTCTAACTTTTTAACATAATTACGAACTAAATATATATCCCATTACCTGAAATAATGCTAGTGGCAATTTGGCCGCTGAAGATGCTAGTGCTGATTGCTGAAGATGCTGAAATAATTAGCTAACACCCTGAAGCTAAGCTATTAGCTAAAATATTAACTACTGTAAATGCCAAATTAGCCTAAAACTAAAAAAAAACGTAGGCTAGCCATAACAGCTAGCATGTAGCTGAAAAAAACAGCTAAACTTCAAAATAGCCTCAAAAAATGAGAAAAAAAGCCTAAATTAGTCAAATTAGTTAATATTAGTCTAACTCCAAAATAGCCTAAAAAAAACTTTAAAAGAATAGCCTAAGTTAGCCAAAACAGCTAGCATGTAAATATCAGCTAAACTGGAAAATAGCCTAAAAACTTGATAAATGCTTAAAATTTTAAAACTGTAACTTTTAAACATAAACATGGCAGAAATATTATTCCTGAATAAATCAACTTAAACCTTAAATACATTTCAATATTTTACTCTCCATAAAAATATATTTTGTATTAATTATTAAAGTTTGAAATGAGCGCCACATAACATTGGGCCGTTAAAAACAATAAAATATTTCAATAATAAATCAATATTATTAATAATATAATAATAAAATGATCCAGATGTAATCACCCGGAGGGTAATCAAACCCATCCAAACCTATTTCAATTGAGTCACTCATAAAGTGACATTTGATGAAGTTCTTCTGCTAAAAGAGTCACTTCAGCTGGACAAGCACCTGAACCATCACCTGTTTCTGCTCCTCCCCTGGCTCAAGCCCCGCCCTCACCTCCTTTGTTTTGACTGGAGCTGTCTGAGAATATCTGAGAAGCATCGTCACAGCAGAACATCCTGAACACATCTCATTACTATTAACTAACTCTGGAATATGTTGACTGTTTTTTCTCACCGGCTGAAGCAGTAAACCAGTCCAGAGAAGCAGAATAGAGCACAAGATAGGACATCCTCCAAACCTCTCCCCTTCTGCTGTTGCTGGTGTTTCCTGCTGTAATGGTTTAAATAAATGTCACTCTTCTTCATTGAGGAAGAGGTTAAGCTTCAGAATAAGTCTTCATGGAGCTGCTGAGGATTTGTACGTAGACAGCGTCTGTTTTTGGGCCATTCCTTCATTTGGGTTGGAGTCATGTCACATTAAACCTCCAGGAACTGCCCGATAGTTCCAACAGCTGCACACATGGGGGCAGACTTCACATAAACGAGCTCTGACCAGGAAGAATAAAGAAAAGCGTGTACGCATTGACACATTCCCTCCTCACTTCATCTCGCTTCCCTACAAGATGACGAAAACATTTAGTGATTTCAGCTTCTAAAGATTTACTCTGCAGATTTTTTACTTTAATTACACATCATCATTTACATTATTTAAAGACCCACTCTAAAGAAAATCATCTTTTTGGTGTCTGGTCTGGATCAAACAGCCCAGTGTAAAAGCTGTGCGTTTGAAGCTGATGATGCAGACACTAAAGTATGTTGGTGTTGTCTCTAGGAGAGGTAAGTCACCAACTAAGCATGCAAATGAGAAAGACTTTAATAGAACACTCTGAAACTAAATTTTCAAAACTTTAAAACCATAACTTTTTAACATAATTACGAACAGCAATAATGCTAGTAATGAATGCAAGTAGTGAATGCTGTAAGCTGAATTTGGCCGCTAAAGATGCTAGTGCTGCAGCTGAAGATGCTGAAATTGATAGATAAAAGTGCTACGACCTTCTCGCTGTCAGACAATAGTGCTGACCACTACACCACCATGCAGCTGGACAAGAAAAGATCAATGTTTGTCGTTTTTTTAGACAAACACAGAGTCAATCATTTGAGACCACTCTGAAATGGGCGTCCAAAATTCAAAAAAACATGTGAAGCTTTTACAAATAAACACCAATAATGCGTCTGAAATATCTCCACAGACAGGAGTTCAGACCTGAAATAAGTCTCTCATCTAATGCAGATAAATCAGTGACCATAACCGCCCCAAAACACCTATGATGCCCCCCCCCCGCATGCTCACCCTATCTGGAATATTTGGATAATTCTGCTCTGAATGTGTGTCGGCGGGCGAGTCCTCCTCAGCTGCTTCGTGTCAAGCTGTTCTTGCACCAAGCAGCCTGAAGAGTGCAGATAAAGTCTGCTCATGCTGGGGGGGTCAGGGTGTGTGGGTGTGGATGCTGCCTGTTCAAGTGTGACCAATGAAAAGCAGGTGAGCGCTGAGACAAATCATAAATTCAGGGCGGCGGTCAGTGAGGCGGAACTTCAACTAAATTTATAGTCATTGCACTGTTAACGTGCACAGCATGAACGTGCACGTCATGAACGTGCACAGACTGGAATTAGCTAACTTTGGTCCTTTTTTGTTTTAACAACCGTTTTCTAAAGGCATTGTTGTCTTTTTTGAAACATTTCTGCAGCAACAAACACAAATTTTTCAGAAGGTTAGTGTTTCTGTTATTTTCCTCATGAGTCTTTTGACCATGAAGAACAGACGAAGAGGGAGAGGAGAATCACTGCGCACCTGTCCAGGTGTTGAAGTGTTAGCTGATAGTCAGGGCTCCTCTCTGATGAACTTTATCTTCAGGCTAATTTGACGAATGAACGATGAGAGCTGCAAAGACAGCTGCAGAGGTTTGGAGGAGAAGAAGAGCGGAAAAGGAAGAAGAAGGCGACTTTCTGAAAGGAGGAAGACCTTTGCTGAGGGATGCTGACTCTGAGTTTATCACAAGATAATCACATTTTTTTACATCAGTGATTTTTTAAGCTGAAAGACATCCTTCTTCACTGTTTTTGCCTTTTTCTAAATGAAATCTTTAGAATTGAAACACAAAACAACAGAAACAAGAAAGTGAAGTATGTGAAGGTTGAAATCTTTCAGAAATCCAGTGGTGTCAAACTCAATCTCACAAAAGGGCCAAAATCCAAAACACCTTAGATCGCGGGCTGAACATGACAAACATTTACAGAACACTCTAAAACTACATTTTTAAAACTTAAAACTGTAACTTTTTAACATAATCATGAACTAGATATATAGCAATACCAGTGATAATGCTAGTGTGAATGCTGTAAGCTGAATTTGACTGCTGAAAATGCTGAAATTGATAACTAAAAACACCGAAGTTAACAGCTGAAAATGCTGAAGCTGATAGACAGCTGAAATATTAGCAAAATGCTAAATTAACCTAAAAAACTTAAATAAACAAACAAAAAAAATCTTAGGTTAACCAAAACAGCTAGCATGTAGCTGTTCGGTTCTATCATCTCTGCTGTGGATCCTGTAGCTGTACTCGCTGTGTTTGAGGAGATCCACAACAATGAGCTGCTGCACATCCTGGTGTTTGGTGAATCTCTGCTCAATGATGCAGCGACTGTGGTACTCTACCGCCTGTTAGAAGAGTTCTCTATCTACACAAATAGTCTTAAAACACAAAACAAAAAGGTGTAAAAATGAGCTAAAAATGCTAGCATGTAGCTGAAACATTAGCTAAAAATCTTAATTAATGCCAAAATAGTAAGAACAGATAAGGAATGCCAATTTTTTAAAACATTAAAATTGTAACTTTTTTTTTTTACATAATCATGAATAATAAAAAGGCAGGAATATTATTCCAGAATAAATCAATCTAAACCTTAAATAACTTTTAATATTTTACTCTCCATAAAAATATCCATCCATCCATTTTCCTGGCCGTTTCTTCCCTTTCGGGGTTGCGGGGTGCCGGAGCCTATCCCGGCTACTGATGGGCGAAGGTGGGGTTCACCCTGGACAGGTCTCCAGTCTGTCTCAGGGCCTCAATCACACACATTCACTCTCACATTCACACCTAGGGGCAATTTAGAGTCACCAATTAACCTTTGAAGCATGTTTTTGGACGGTGGGAGGAAGCCGGAGTCCCCGGTGAAAACCCACGCATGCACGGGGAGAACATGCAAACTCCACACAGAAAGGTCCCAGCCGGGATTCGAACCGGGGCCTTCTCGCTGTGAGGCAAGAGCGCTAACCACTGCGCCACCGTGCAGCCCCCATAAAAATATATTTTGTCAAAATTGTACAAGTTAGAAATAAGCGCAGGATAACATCTGGTCATTAATAACAATAAAATAAAATGATCTGGAGGGCCGGATAGAATTACCCGGAGGGCCGGATCGGGCCCCCAGCCTTGACTTTGACACGTGCTTTAAGGCATGAGGACCGCTCTTCATCTTTCAGTGTGATGATGAGGCCGTCATGAGAACGAGATGTTCTTCTTCTCTGTGCTGTCGTCCTCTGAATGAGCCTTTCTGCAGAAGCTGTTTCTTATCAGCGTAACCGCTAAAACACGGATTTACTTTCTCCAGATAAGAGTTCTAGAAATCTGATTTTTTTTTTGCTGTCTCAGCAGTTTGGCAGTAAAGGAAGCATCTTAACCCTTCAACACCTGAGGGGTCATTATAGTGACGCTTAAACACAAAATCTTTTACATACTCTAACTTTTCAACTGTTAACACGAGCTTTTCTCCTTCAGAATCGGTTGAAAAGTTACAGTATGTTAGAGTAAACACTGGAGCTCAGGTGTTTAAAGGTTAAAGAAAATCTATTTTCTGTTTTTCTGGTTTCCTTGATAATGAAAAGTCTTGTTGAGTCCGCGGTGGTCCTGCCTGTTTGTTGTTTTGATCCATTTTTGTTTCTTGGGGGGGCTCTGCACTTATCACACTGTGACCCCACTGCCCCCTCCCCCTCCCACATCCATCAGTTTGCGAGCAGCCTCGTTTGTTAACCTTTATCTGGTGATCGGCGCTGACCTCTGCGTCACCCCGGCCTGACGGCGCGCATGCAAACCGTGGAGACGTCTCTGGAGCCGCCGCTCAGCATCATCACCGAGGAGATCCACAGAAAGTGCAGCACACTCCCCGATCGGCTGCTTAAATGATCCACCATGATTGTAGACACGCGACTCAACATTTACTTTCATCCTGTGAGCAAATACGACAGCGTAATGATAGAACTATGGAAGTTATTTCATTATCAGACGTGAGATTATCATTCAGGGCACAGCAGCGACGCTAACTCTGAGACGATGCATATTCATGTGTTTAACATGCAGACGTGTGTTCCTGACGACGGAGGAGCGGCTTGAATGCAGTCCTGCTCATTAATACTTCTTACCATGCATGTCAGCCCCCCAGGAGAACACGTCAGAGTCGCTTCTGCTTGTTCTCAGATGAAGATGAACGTTCAAGCGACGGCATCCATGTTTGTCAGAAAAGACGGCTGTCATTAATATTTCCTGAAGCTTCCACGCTCATGTCCTGGTTCTGCTCTCTGGTGCTTCTTGATCAACCTGAACCAAGACAACTTAGAATGTAGCTGGAAGGTTAGCTAAACTCCAAAAGAGCCTAAAAAATCTTAAAAACAAAAGTCTAGATAAGCCAAAACAGCCAGCAAGTAAATTAAATGTTGGATAAACTCCAAAAGGTCTTAAAAATCTTAGTAAATTCCAAAATAGTCCAAAAAGCTAACAGAATGCCAATTTTTAAAACTTTAAAATTGTAACTTTTAAACATAATTATGAATAATAAACAGCAGGAATATTATTCCAGAATAAATCAACTTAAACCTTAAATAACTTTCAATATTTTACTCTCCGCAAAATATATATTTTGTCAAAATTATACAGGTTAATAATAAGCACAAGGTAACATCGGGCCATTAATAACAATAAAATAAATAAATAATAATAAAATAAAATGATCCAGAGGGCTATATTTTATATTACCCAGAGGGCCGGATCCGGCCCCCGGGCCTTGACTTTAACACGTGCTGTATGGTCACATGACTTTGCAAATTCAAGTGTTTCCACACATTGATGACTGATCGGTTTTTCCTTCATTACATGTGTTGTCCGTTGTCATGGCATTTTTATAATAATAATAAAGAAAACAATTATGTCTCAGACCAAATAGTATACTCCAAACGCTTTTATGATAGTATAGGTTAATTTGATTTGATTCAATTAACAACTTCTATCCACTAGATTTATCTGGATCCTTGGAATAGAAATCAATTCATGGATTAATCAGTTTACAGTAACACTCTGACTTCACACACTTTTTATGTTACAGTATGATAAATCTGCTGTGTCTAAATCCAAATCGTGTTTCCCAATATCAATTATCGATTTATCTCCTTGTGGAATGATTTTTAATAGTATAGGTTGATTTGATTAACAAATTGATTAATCAATTAAATGATTAATTAAGACCATAATGGCTCTTTGAAACATGAATTAAATCATTCATTAAGTTCTCTAAAAACAGAAGAAACAAATTTCCCATGATCCTTTTAGATCATCATCGGTTATTTAAGTCTTTTTCCTTCATTTTCATGCTGTGATCCTCTTTAATCCACTTTCAGGTTGATGTGAACCCTGAACTCTATCAGATCTGACTCTGACAGTGTCAGTACATCCAGTTCAGCCTAAAACTGGTGGATCCAGTGTGTCTGATGAGGTTTCTGTCAGATTTCTCTTTTCAGCTGTTTGACCAAACCAGGACCAGAACGACCTTCAGGAGCTCTGCGACTCAATCCTTTGATTATCCTGTGTGTTTCATTGTTTGAATGTGTGCATGACTGTCAGATTTAGAATTATTTGAGGCATTGTGCTGTTTATTAAAGCATCAGTCTCACTTTTATATGTTTGTTCACACTTTAGCCCTACATTATAAATGTTTTACTTCAGAACTCTGCTTTGTGTGGATGTTTTGACTCAAGAGCACCAAATCAGCCGAGCTCACAGACATTTTCAGACAGCTTCATGTGAGCGGATCACAAGCTGAATGCAGATTTCTATTCTTCCTTTTATTCAGAAGCTTCTTCCTCAAACTGTCAGCTCTCTCTCTGTGGAGGCAGATGACAAAAGAGTCCTAAACTTTATTAGAATGAACATGCTGACATGACCTGCTGTTGTCTCCGAGTGTTTTTCGTTCTTCATAACAATAAAAAATGTTTACTTTTGCAGGAAAAACGATTGAATCAGAAAGTTTGGGCATATTTTTATGTTAAATCTTTTAACGTTTCCTTTTAATATTTTGCAAGTATCAAGTAAGATTTCAGTTTCATTTTTAATCTGGGGTATAAAAATCGATATATCGCGATATTTTGTTTGGGTTTATTTTTATCGATTTAAAATGCGGACAAGATGTTATTTTGTTTATTAATGAGCTTCCTTCAGCATCTTACTTTTGTTTTCCCCCTAAACCCCGACCGCTGGTTGGCATCACAACACACTGAGCCACTTCACAACCATAAGATCTCACGAGGACCAGCTTTTGATAAATGTTCAGTCAGCCCAGTAGTTTATGCTGTTATCAGATTCAGCTTTTACTCGGCATGGACTGAAACTCTGTGCCGCGCTGCTGCCAGTATCAGAATTGCAGAGCCTATGTTGTGATCATTAAATCAAATGAATTTTACCGTTTTATTACAATGAAAGAAATATTAAATTCCGATAGAGTTTTTTTTAAATTAAATTCTGGTACAGTTCAGGGATATATCGCGATACATATCGTATCACATCAGGATAGGTATCGTATAGCCAATACAATACAATACACACCCATGCTTTTTAACCACCAAAAAATGAATATTTAGCTCATTTTAAACTGGAATGTTCTACGCCTGCTTTGTTCCTGATCACTGACAACCGCTGCAGGAGAAACCGGCTGAACCGAGTAGGGCTGGGTATCGATTACAATGCCCAGAAACGATTTGATTCGATTCACAAGAGCCTGAATCAATTTGATTCAGATTTTTTAAATTTGTTCGAATCTTCAATTGAGCTTAAGTTTGAGTTTACACATTTATACACATTTGTTTAGAAGTATATTAATAATCTACTAAATGATTTTAATATATCTATATTAATCTGATCCAGTTCACATACTGTAAATGTATCAGTGAAATAATGAGATTGTTAATATCATACAGAGTTACATGGATTCTCTAAAGGAGAAGTTCTAACTAAAATGTTCAGATCATTAACATGTAAACATTGTTCTGCTTCTCCTGGAGGACGTTTCAGTTTGGACACTAGGTGGCGATCGTGCTGTAGCATTACACCTTATTCCAGAAGAAAAAGAAAGTACTAGGAAAAACAAACAATGTTTTCGACCACAAAAAGTTAGTTTAAAAATATTCCTTAAAAGAGTTTGGAAAATTCATGTCTGTGAGTTTATAAAGATGTTTATTTAGTCAGAATGTATGTTAAGGTCGATTGAACGTGAGCCGTCCTATGGGAAATTCCATTCCTGAGATCAACTCACTCGATGGAACCGTCCGGTGTGTTGGGATCCGGCTCGAAGGACCAAGTTAATGTCAGGTTTTCTCAACCTAAAACATTATAATAACACAAGAGAGGAGGAATTCAAAAACAGTTCTTTTAATCACTCGCGAGGAGAACGATCAGAGACGTAAACAGTTACACCGCTCCGAAGCGCTCTGATGCACGCTCTGTCGTCTCAACATTTATACAGCGGTTATGCCCTAGCTGCACAATCATGTTCTTGATAACAGATAAGCACTCGTAAGAAAATCATCAACGTTAAACACATTCTGTTCTGCTTAGTCAGGATCAGTTCCTCCTCAGTGGATGTTCTTGTTCAGGTGTTGTCCTTATTTGATATCTTGTGGTTGGAGAGCCGCAGAGCCCTGCAGCCCTCTGTACGCTGTCCTGACTTCTGCAAACAGTGAGTCACACAGAACAGAAACTTCACACAGTAAGTGTCTCAAATGATAAAGTAACATAGTTGATTAAGACAAGATAAACTTAAGTAAATGGTGTATAGATGATAAAATATGTAAAATTATTCCATCAGTTAGCATCAAGCTAGCATAATTTAGCCTTATGTGCTGAATTGGTTTACATTTTTAATGAATCGATTCTTGATTTATTAAGCTTAAATCAATTTAAATCGATTCATCGATTTTATTAACCCAGCCCTAGAACTGAAGATATTAAAAGACACGAGAAACAAAGATTCAGTAGAGAAGAAATGAACGCACTCTAGAGGAGATGAGAAGATGCTTCCCTCACAGAAGTAGAAGACCTCAAAGGAGGAACTAAGGGAATTCTGGAGGTAAAACAAGTCACCTCAGAGAAGTAAAGGGAACATTTTTGCAAAAAGGAGCTTTCAAATGAGTAACAGAAACATCTCAGAGCAGAAAAAAGGAAGATAGAGACTGAAATCTTTGCATTTTATCTTGTCTTTAAAAGTTCTGTCGACTGCACAGACATTTTCTAAAAAATACCAACTTAATAATTCATTTTAAATACAAGAAACTCTTGCAGATTTTCTGAGGGTCAGTTTTAAAATGAGGTTTAGGTCAGACCTGTGGGAGTAATGGCCTCGTTCATACATAATGCATACCCCCTCCCTCGCTGTCACTCTGAGGAACAAGCTGAGACCTCTCTTGTTTGCGTGGCAGCGTTCTCCTCAAACAGATTGCATTTATTCCTCTGCAGTTTGTCCGTGCAGAAACTCTGACAACATAATCCCCGGATAATCCGCCACCTTCAGGTTTTCATGTTGGCTCTCATGCAAAGTGCTCGGCCAAATCCTGCTACCTGTCAGCCGGCCGTGAGGGGGCCGGACGGGCTGCCAGCCTTCATGCTGCGGCTCCCGTGCAGAGGGTGGGGGGACTTAACCCCTGCCTCCCTCCCTGTAATCCACTGTAAACAGCCAGAGCCTTAGAAGGGCTAACTGCACTAATCAAGCCCAGCTCGCCCCGTCCCCATCATACACAGCACCCTAAGAACTGCAGCTCTGAGGAGTGCAAGAGCCGTGCATGAGCGTGCATGAGCGTGCACGAGAGGCTCTCTGAAGTCTTAAAAAGAAGGACAAAAGCCCCAACAGGAGGCTGACACGGGGGTCTCTGCGCTAGAGAAATGTTTGCCACCAAATTTAGCACAATAAGTGGATTCAAGTTTTTTTTTTCTTTTGAATTTGTTTATAAGCTGAAATAGACAAAATCAATAAAATTGGGGCGGCAGCGGTAGGGCGGTCAACTTGTGATTGGAAGATTGCGGCTTAGATTCCCGCCTTGCCCGCCCACGTGTTGAAGTGTCCTTGGACAAGACACTGAACCCCACATTGCCTCTGGTGTGAGGTTGGTCCCAGTGTTTGGGAGCAGAACATCGGTGTGTGAATGTGTGTGTGAATGTGGGAATGTGACTGTAAAGGGCTTTGGTATGGAGAGAAATAAATGTCACTCAGATTTATGTGTTCATCATTCTTGATTTGTAACTCATATTACATTTTGTGCATAAGTATAAAAATTACTAAATTAAAAAAAAATTGAATTTGCACATGCACAAATTAAAACAGCCTAAAACTAATTATATATGCAATCTTTAAAAATTGCTCACAAAGAGTTTTCAGAGTTTTCTTATCAACCTTCTTTGAACTCAGATTGGGAATAATATTTGGTAAAACTTGACATTTTCCCACTTTCTTAAACAGATATGCTCACACAAATTAGCGTTCACACGCAGCTTGCAGAGGAAAAAAAGACTATAGAGAGTTAATAAAAAAGAGTACGGCTCCTGGTAATTACTCAGAAGGTAAATAGTCGTGAACCTGCGTCGTCACCCGTGACTGTTGTCACAGTAGATTGGTCAAAGTTGCAGTAAAGTTGCAATAAAAATGGAAAGTTGCAGGGCAAGGAACAAATCTCTGCTTTGCTTGAATTTGTGTTAATAGTTGCGATCGCAACATCACGAAATCCTGCCTTATGTGAAACTTTTAAATCCGAAGGAGCGGCAAGAATTTCCTAGGAAGCGCAGATGAAGAACATGCGGCCCTTCTGCTACGCACACACACACACACACACCCACAGCAGGCCTGCATGGAGAAATGTAATCAGCTCTGCATTTCTAAATTGAGGCACAGGCTGAGACAAAACGATTTTTTAATTCAACGAACATGTTGACGAGTTTGAATCTGTTTTTTACCGATTCAAAAAGAATTGTTACATTCTTACAATCCATCCATCCATCTGTCCGTCCGTCCATTCGGTCATCCCTCCATCCATTCCTCCATCCATCCACTGAATCTCTTTCGGGGTCTTGTGGCTTCTGGAGCCAACCCCTGTGGGCTGAAGGTGGGGAACACCCCTAGCAAGTTGCCCGTTTGTTGCAGGTTGTAACTGCAATAATGAAAGAAAGACACAAAAACAAACTCAGAATCACTTGAACATCTGCTTTAGGACTGAAAAGGTGAGTGTATCTTTGCACCATTCAGAGAACAGAAAACAGACAAACATGAAACCACTGGAACATTCAAAACAAAATGAGATGTGAGTATTGAAATAGCACCCAAAACGACTGGAACACTTTATTTGTTGTAGTAAAATAAACTTACAAGTCAGTGACTTCAATGATGACGCTTGAATGAGAAAGGATGGAGTGAAAGGAAAGCAGACAGGAAGGTGAGGACAATGCCGGGTTTGTCCTAAAACGACCTTCAGCTGGAGGTTTTAGGCTCATCTGTAAAGACAGAGCAGGTGTATGTCACCTGAAGGGAAACACAGGATCATTTTCACAAAAGACAAGCTGACAGCTGAAGGCTCTGCACCACATTCTAGTTTATGAAAACTCCAGCAACGACTAATAATCACGAAGACTGAGAGTTGTGTTTAGAAAATATGGATTTATGAGCACTTTCATTGACTTTTTCTTTCTAAATCTGTGTATTACTGGAAGATTAGTTCATCTTTTAACAAGCATTCAATAAATTAAGAATTGTTCAACCACTTTTCTTTAAAACTCTGGCCTCAGCTGATCTGGGGCAGCGTAAACGGGGTTCTGAGCCTGTCCTGCTTCCCTCTGCACATCTCTGGACTGTGGGAAAGCTCTGGACAAATATGTCTGCCTCTTCAGAGCTGCAGATAACAGCGTCCTTCAGGGGTGGGGCACAGGAGAGTGTGCAGAAGATGCTGAGACATCTGGCAGACTTGCAGGGAAAAGGCAAACATGACATGTCGCTGATAAGAGTCCTCCACAAGTTAACACCACAGCTGGTAACGGGGATCGCCCCAACAAGCCCTCTGACTCTGCATCTGCACAATCACAAGAACCTGGACTCTCATTTTATAGGTCTGTTATTTCTGTTGGTGCAAACTGAAGACAACTGTGCTAAAATTAATAATCTGAATCCTTAAGCTTCTATTAGATCAAATGAAAGTTAGTCTGACACATGCAACAACAGATTACCTGTGCTACATCAAAGAACTCGTGCACAAAACAGTAAAAAAAAACAACCACAGAAAACTACACACTGATTGTTGTTCACATGCATGATGTTACTCTGAACAAGGGTAAAAAGACAAAAAACAAAAACATCCTTTTTCTCCCATTTTGTTAAAAACCACTATATAACTACCCAGAGAATTTAGTGTGTTTGCTGTTCTGCTCAGGAGTAACACCACAACTCCCATGATCCATGAAGAAGTTACAGAAGAAATGTGTTCTTTCCTGTGACGGGAGGAAGTTCTGATTACTAAAGAACCAGTGCAGTGGATGCAGTTTATTTTTTCACAAACATCTCATGGAGAGAAACTTTGAAAGTGAAACTAACATACTTTGACATTTATCAGAGATACTTTTAACAGAAATCTGCTGTAAAAATAAAAAAAGGTTACGCTGTGTCCCAAACAGGCAGACAGCTGGTTCCACCTGCAGCAGGTCTATTAGTTCAGACAGGAACTAAGCAGCTGAAAGTCCACAAAGCTAAATCAAGGTAGAGGTTAATCATGAGCGTTGGCTCGCGTGTCCGGCTCATAGAATGAAACCCCGTGTCGGTGCGCGTTTCACCATTGGAAAAGTCACGTGACCGATACAGCTACTGTGTCGGTGTGTCACCGAGACACTGGATTGTGCTGGAAAGGAAGTGCATCAACCAACAGTATTGCCAAATTTGGTGGTTTTCCGCCCAATTTGGGGGTTTTGATTGTGACACTGTGGGTTAAATACGCTTTGGACAGGTTTTGTGTCAATCTGGAAGGTTTTAGTTAGTTTTATGATGAGTTTGAACAATCTTTTATCTTGAAAAATCTTTTATTTTGAAAAATGACCGGATCCTCTCGGTCATATTTCTGTCACTTGGTTGCTAAATCAGTCCAGTGGTTTAGTTTAACAGAAAAGAAATAAATGAAGTTTCAATTTCAAAACCTTTTTTTCACTTTCAAGTCTTTTTGGAAATTTTCAAATCTGAAAGTGTCAGTTTCAAAACTCTTGGCCCCATTGTGACGCGTTGGGGTGGGGCTAACACGAAGGACCAATCAAAATCAATGAGGGTGGTAACTTCAGTCCCAGTGTGTTCACTGACTCTGGGAACTGTGATGATTATGGTCAGAAAATGGGTGTTTAGTCTGTACTATGATAGTCTGAAGTTGTCCATAGACAGGTGTAAAAAAACAGAGTTTTATCGCGTACAAACTGAGCATCCAAAACTCTGTTCCAGCCCTCAAAGCTTCTCAAAGCGACATTTTATTGTGCTAAATACAGGTGTAGAAAACTTCTTTAATGGCTAAATCACTATGAGGGCTCCAGTTATCTCCTGTGACCTAATGTCTAGTGAAAGTGAAAAAAAAAAACATTTGAAACTGAAAAAAAAGTTTTGAAATTAAAATTTTGAGTTTTGAAACCTAAAATACAGACAATTTGAAGCTGAAAATAATTAAGTTTATTTTAGAATAGCAACAAGTTTTCTACATTTTACACTTTTTTGGCTAAATATCAATATTTTTTAAATTGGTTTTATTTGGGTTTCAAATAATATTGACCCTGATTTTGCTCCATAGATTTGCTTGATGAAAACACTTTTGCAATAAAAGACGATGCCTTTAAACAGCATGGAAACAGAAAGACTGGATAGTCCTCTGGGACAAAGATGAGTCGCATAAACCTTCTTACCTTATCCATGCTCTCAATATCCCAAACAAAAAGCCTCAGAACCCACAAGAACAAGCAATGAGGAGTAATACTGACCATGAACATCTCACCCTGACAAGATGGTCTGATGGAGGACCCTAGTGTTTTAGTTAAATGGTGATAAACAGATCAATCACACCAGGAAAAGGAGATTTATGGCAAATAAAGTGACATGAGGTTGAACAGAGTGTGAGGAGAAGATGGAGCCAGAACACCCAAAAGCAGCAACAGATGAAATAACTTGTTCCAAACACAACAGAAAATGGAGGAATTGAACTTTGACGAGAGAGACATTACACATCATGCTGATTTCTTGGAGGTCAGATATGAAAGCCCGACGCGGAACACAAACACCTCTGAGCTGCAGAATTAAGACCCAGTCGAGTCTTTAAGGACAATGTCACACAGAGACTCCTGTGACCTTCCACCAGAGCTCCAGAGAGAGCATCCTTTCATACTGCATTATTGCGGGGTTCACCAGTTACACCGGGGCTCAAAGAAAATCACTGCAGAGGGAGATAAACGTGGCTCAGAAGATCGCTGGCTGTCCTCCACCTTCACTTTAAGAACTACACAGCTCCTCATGCATCAGTAACATTCAAACCATCCCTGAGGTCACAGTCCAGCCTGAACACCAGCTGTCTGAGGAGTTAGCATCAGAATGAAAATACAAACACGCCAAACCATGGACGAGCCGATTCAAGAAAACTGCGTATGTGAACCCCTCTCTCGTGACGTCACAGCACCTGCTTGAACGCTCTCCCCGCCATTTTGGAAGTCAAACACGACTCAGAGAACAGGGGTCACTATGGAGCTAAACTGGGGACAAAATGATCTGAAACCCAAAGAAAACATTTTGAAAAAAAATATTGGTGTTTGGCCAAAAAGAAAAAGAAAACTTTTTGCTATTCTAAAATAAATGTAATTATTTTAAGCTTCAAATGTTGTTTTTCAGGTTTCAAAACTCAAAATTTTAATTTAAAAACTTTTTTTTTTCAGTTTCAAATCTTTTTTTTCACTTTCAACTGTTTTTTTCGTGTTCTTACTTAAAAATGTCAATTTCAAAACGTTTGGCCCCGTTGTGGTGCATTGGGGCGGGGCTAACACGAAGGACCAATCAAAATGGATGAGGGTTGTAACTTCAGTCCCGGTGCGTTCACTGACTCTGAACTGTGATGATTACAGTCAAGAAATAGCTGATCGAAACTATTTTCTCCTGTCACCTAATGACTAGTGAAAGTTAAAAAAAAAAAAGATTTGAAACTGTTTTGAAATTAAAAATTTGAGTTTTTCAACCTAAAAAAAACACATTTGAAGCTTAAAATAATTATGTTTATTTTAGAATAGCAACCATTTTTGGACATTTTACATTTTAATTTGGCCAAACATCAATATTTTTTTCAAAATGTTTTTTTTTGGGTTTCAAATAATAGTAGCCTCAATTTTCACTCCACAGATCACAGTGTTTGTGTTTATTGAAAGATTAGGTTACATATTATTAAGATGTACTTTAAAATAGACTCAAAATTATTCAGATACAGTAGCAATGTAATGAGTATCAATAGCTTTGATATTGCAATCATAATTTATCATCCACATGGTGAGGATAACAGAGACTGACAAAGAGAAACAACCAGCTCAGCACATTCACCCTATGATGTCACTTCTTCACATTCCTGTTTTGGAAAAGTTTGTGCATTTTCAGGGTTTTTGATCATTATTAACAACAAAAAGAGTACTGCTTCCAGTACCTTTTCAAAATTGACACAGACACCAGGTAAAAACCAAACATACCCATCCTCTAAATATGTATCATTTTTAAGACACATAAAATGTGTACCCAAAGGCATAACTGAGACTCAATGTTCACTACAGATCTTATCTCTCCTTGGTGGCTCCTTGGACAAACGTAAAAGAAGTGATGGAGACTGCTGACCCAGACATGTCGACTGTCAGAGTCAGCAGCTCGCCCGAACCAAAACTACCTAAATAAAATAAATAAACAAAGCCCACAAACTAAGACTACTGAGATTCCAACTTAAATAACAAAACCCAGCAGTGTAAGACTGCTGAGAACAAAGAGGGAAAAGAACAAAAAAATGAATAATAATAATAATAAAAAAGCATTAGCACTGGGTTCTTTTATATGAATTGATATTTATTTTTTAATAAAAAAGGTCATAAATGCAAATCCAAATGTCTTAAAGGCTAAAGTAAGACTATGCGGCTCCTTCTAGATTTGGATCAGCAGAAAACGAGCCCAAATGGCTCTTTTACTGTTAAAGGTTCCTGACCTCTGGACCAGACCGTGGGAGGATCATTCAAAGTGCACGTGTCATCCACTCCAGTACTGCTGACATTTCAGTTTGTCTTTCCTGCAGATTCCTCATCTCTGCTCAGGTGATTGTAGCCTTGATAGGTTCAAGTTGAAACCATCATTTATTTGTTTTGCTATGTGGTGAGGTGTTCAGACACTCTATCGGGGGAGTCTGGGACTCTCGTTTCTCCTTACATGAACACTGTGTAACAAAAATCCAAACGAAGCATGCCCAGAGTGGCTCATGACCTCTGTGGACCTCCAGCAACACTCTGAATATCCGGGTATTTCCCATTTGCTGCTGTCCAGCTCTGGAAGGACGAGTCCTACAACTTGATTTACAGTGAAATGGGGGGAGGCTGGTGTCGCTTGTGGGATCGGGCCTTAAGCCATCAGTGGAAGTGGTTAGGGATATGTCAGATAGACTACGGTGTTCTGGGAAGGGCTCTGGGGTGTAAAAGGTTGTGCACCCAGGTGACATTTTCAGCCTGGTCTCATTTGGCCCTCCTCTGCCGGCCTCTTGTGAATAGAAATGGCAATCCAAGCCTCCAAGTGGGCATTAACAGTTCATCCATCGTGGGCTCTCCGGCCTCGTAAATCAAAATCTCCAATGACCAAGGAGGTGCTGAATAGTTGTCCTGCAGGGGATACTTATCAATTTAAACTGCATGAGATTAACCCGATCCCGCAGACAGGGCTAAGGACGTTTAATTTTGGATGTAGTCTGATCCCCGCCCTCTCACATTCTTTTTTCCATTCCCTCACAATCGTAACGTCGGCGTATAAATAGTTGCATCGAGCAGGCCAGAAAAGTTTCTAAATGAAAGGGCTAATGGCAAGTTTCAGAGGCTTGTGAAGGAAAAGTGACCATACAATGCAATTGGTGGAGGGCGCTCCACTTTTAGCCCCCGATGACTTCTCACTAACAGCTGCTGTAAAACATGAATTCATCAGATAATCCCTCCAAAGCCCAGCGGTCAAGCCAAGGCATTCTGGGTCTCAGGCGCTCTTAAAAATGAAATACCGCCTGCAGCAGCAATTTCAAACCTGCAATGAAGTGAAGTTATATTTAGGCAAGAACACGATGGGCCTTGATCCCTTAACAAAATAAAAGCTTGACAGCTAATCTCTGCAACAGAAGTCAATATTGTTGAAGTCCGATGATGTACGTGGAGGGGCTGTGAGGACTATGGCTGAGACCAGCAAGTGTCAGATGGTATTCTTCAAAGACCAGACAGAGGGCCATATGAGCAGGATCATCCTGTCACCGTGATGGATCCAGCGGTCCTGTCATGCTTTCTGTCACCCTGTTCTGATGGAAATGATATTATTTGGACACTCTGGAAACACAGCAGAGAGCCAGTTTGAAGCTGTAATGCTCACTTTATTTTTCCTGTAAAGATTCCCATCTGATTGATGGCATGGGGGGTGCACCCTGGTATGGATTAGCTGGATCAGTTCTTTGTGGGTGGGGTTAGGTGTAGCTTTAATCTGGCTCTCAGAAGGGAGCGCATGCAGCAGAGTCCTGCAGGGTTCCTCTGGATGTGCAGCAGCTGCAGACATGCACGGCCCGTCGAACACAGTCCACCCTCATGCTCCCGTCACATATCTGACCACAGTTCTGCCAGTTTGTCAGAATGAAGTTATCTCTGTTACTCCTTTGCAGAGAGGAGCAGGGAGGAAGAGGACTTAGAGCAGTCACTCCCTGCTGCCCTGCATTTCCTCAGAAAATGACCTTCACCAGATTCTGAGCAGATTCCTCCCCACTCTAAACAGACTCCCATCACCGCTCTGTGGGTACAGTAACAGCTTTTTAGGGCTGCCCTGAGCAGTAAATGTGGTAAAGGAGGCAGGGGTGTGTGTCTGTGTGTGTGTTTCCCTCTGTGTATAAATCACTTGACCTGGACTTACTCCTGACTGTGGATTTATGACTCCCAATGACAATGTATCTACTTTAGCTGTAATAGATGGTACACAGACAGGGCTGCCATCTGGGAAATATGCTGTCCAAATGCATCTCAAGAGGGACGGCATCCGGCAGGGGAGCGGTAGGTGACGGGCAGTCTGGGGTGAGATGGATGGTGCCCATCCCAAGGTGGAGCCATCATCTTCAACCTCCCCCCTCCACCTCAGCAGGGTTGTGCTTGGACCAGTGCAGCCATCTGAATCACAGCAGCTTAAAGAGCCAAGATAGAGGATAGAAACGTTCAGAAGATTATTCTAAACCAGGGGTCCTCAAACTTTTTCTAATGAGGGCCACAGAACTGTTTTCTTCTCTGAAAAAGTGTAACAAACCTAAACAAAAACATTTACGGTTTTCCAGAAAGCCACACATGGCCAAATTTTAATTAATTCATTTCTGTAATCTTCGTTGAAAAAAACAAAACTAAAACATTTGAAAAACTAGATTTATAGCATTATCTGTGATGATGCTAGTGTGAAAGCTGAATGTGGTCGCTGAAGATGCTAGTGCTCATAGCTGAATTTGCTAAAATAACTAAAAACGCCGAAGCTGATAGTTGGAAATGCTAAAGTTGATGGCTGAAATGGCTGAAACTAATAGCTGAAAATACTAAGCTGATAGCTAGCTAAAATATGAGTTAGATCCCAAATTAGCCTAAAGAACTTTTAAAAAATCTAAATTAGCCAAAACACCTAGCATGTTGCTAAAATATTAGCTAAATGACAAATTAGTCAAAAAACCTGGTAAAATGTCTAATTTAGCCAAAACAACTAGCATAAGGTTAAAATGTTTGCTAAACTCCAAATTAGCCTGAAAAACTAAAAACAATTTAAATTAGCCAAAACAACTAGCATGAAGCTAAAATATATTAGCTAACTCCAAAGTAGCCTAAAAACAGAGAAAAGGCCAAAATTAGTTAAAACAGCTAGCATGTAGCTGAGATATTAGCTAAACTCCAAATTAGCCTAAAAAAACCAGAAAAAAACTAAAGTAGCCAAAACACCAAGAATGTAGCTGAATTAGCTAAATGTCAAGTTAGACAAAAGAACTGAAAAAAGCCTAAATTTGCCAAAACAGCTAGCATAAAGCTACAATATTAGCCAAGCTCCAAATTAGCCTAAAAACTGAAAAAAGCCAAAACTAGCCTGTGGCTAAAACATTAGCTTAACTCCAAAATAGCCTGAAAATCTTTAGTAACTGCCATTACAGTCGAAAAAGCTAGCTTAAAAAGAGCTGAATATTTTAATAGCTGAAAGAGCTGCAGAGCTATAGACGTCTAAAACACGTACATAAGAAAAATAACAATAAAATAAACATAAAGACAAAGTGAATCCCTATTAAACCAATAATTAGTCTCTCCTCTCCTGCTATCTTTCCAAAGGGTGAGGAATAAAAAGTCTTGTTCTATGTGGTTCTCAAACGGCGTTTCTGATTGTGTTTGGGGGGCCGGGCTAAATGTGAAGGCGGGCCTTATCTGGCCCGCGGGCCAGAGTTAGGGGACCCCTGTTCTAAACAATACCTGCATTGAAATAGTTGTTGAAAAAAAACTGTGGTTTTTGAAAGTATTAATGAAAGAACTACAGAGAAAAAACTCAAACGTCCTCTATTAAGATTTTAAAAGACACTTTTACCTTCAAGTTACTTTGAGAACAGACCTAAAGTATTTGCTTTGTTTTAGAGAACAATAGCAGCAGCCTGTTGAGAGCATTTACAGTCAGAAGTTAATCTGCTGGACTGATTCCATGCAGTTTAAGTGGATGATTCTGCTAGAATTCTTCTTCATTTCTCCCTGCAGACAGACTGGAGCTGTCACTGGAGCAGCGAGCTGCCTTCAGAACTCTTTGATGAAGTGTCCTGTCAAGATGTTGTCTGCAAAAATCCTGGCCTCTCCTCCACTTAAAAAGACAAAATGCAGCTTAGGCATCTTATCTTGGCGGTTTGAGTGTTTCTGTGTGTGAATGTCATGGTGTGGGTGTATTTTTAACATCAATGTAAAATCAGAAACTCTACTAAAAAAAGGTGTTGCAGCTGAGCAATGAAAAACTCCTAAATGGTTATGAAACAAATAAGGATTCAATGTAACTTTTATTCTTTATTTTTATCAGGCCACATGTATGAGTCTTTTGCAATCAGCAGGTTTATCACTATCATTACTAGCTCTATATATAGGCTCAGGCCAACCAGAAGCACTAGTTTACCATGAATTTAGAAAGAAGGGAAGAAGGTATGTTTAGAGATGTGTCTTTGTGCACCTAATGGCCTCAAACAGGTGCTTCTGATTTAGGATGATAAGTGGAGGTGGACTATTTACAGGCAGACTAACAAGTCTTTGAGGGTCAGAATTCCAACTGGTAGACTGGTGCTCAAATGTTATTTGCAGCAGTGGCATACAAATACATAATGTTAAAAAATTGCATAATGTGATTAGCAGATTTTTTTAGATTGTGTCTTTCACAGAAGACAAAAGATGAACATTTCAGGCTCCTCCAGGATTCCTCAGTTGGAGAATTTAATTAATTCTGATTTGCCTCACTGTAACAGAGGGATTCAACAGTTCAATGAGACTGAAGCTAGCTGAAACTAGAAAAGTTGCATTGCCCGCGATAATGCTAATGTATGTATATTAGAATTAATGATACAAACATGAATTTGCTTTGACTTTATTTTAACATGTTTCGATTGAAATGTAAATATGTTTAACGGGTTTGTACATTTTGTGAAATAATTTTAAAGCTTATGTGAAACCTGTAAAATTGTGCATTTTATCCATACGACCCCAGGAAGACTAGCGACCACTTTGTGGAAGCTAATGGGGTTCCAAATAAACAAATAAACAAGTAAATGTGAATGCTTTTTGCTGAAAGTGGTTGCTGAAGATGCTGAAGCTTTTTGCTGAAAATGGTGATGCAATTTACTTTTATTGCTGAAGGGATTTACTGAAAATGCAGGAACTATTTGCAAAATGTTACATTTGCTAAAAGACTGGAAATTGCATTAAAGAACTATGAAAGAGCGCTGAAGTTGACCTAAATTTCTGAAAGATTTGTAGGAAAATTTCTTAAAAATCTCTAATACATGCCACTTTTAGCTAAACTCCAAATTAGCCTCACAATCCTTAGTAGATACCTAATTAGCTAATAGGGTAGCTCATTGCTTAAAAACTAGATAAACTCAAAAATAGCCTAAAATTCCTCTGTAAAATTAGCCAAAAACGTTAGCATGTTGCTAAAATAGAACCTATATTCTAAATTAGCCTTAAAAACCTCAGTAGACAACAAATTAGCCAAAAACGTTAGCATGTTGCTAAATATTAGCAAAACGCCAATTTTTTTGAAAATTACTATAAAAGATGAAAACATATCCATGAATATATTTAAAGGCTTTTAACATTTCTAGACTTTCTTCATCATTTCCTTTCTGCCACATTTTGCTAAATTTATCAAAAACGTTAAAGTTTATGAGCAGTAATGTCCTGAACGAGCTGAATGTTTGATACCAAGTTTTCTGAAATTGCTGAAAGCGTGAATGAGTTTCTACGTTCCGAAAAATGTACAGAAAGGAGCCGGAGAATCCTTACAGTGTGAATGTTTACAAAGCATTCACACAACAAAGGAAAGACGGTCTGGATTTGCTCATGATTCTGATAGAACTGGTGGACATGTGGGGTTTGTTCATTTGAGGATGTGTTCGTTACATCTGACCCGTTTGTTCCACAACTCTACTTTAGGGTTCACATCCTACAACTGAGAGGAAGGCCGTCTGTGAAGAAACGTGAGCAGTGTGGGGTCATTTTCCTGAAGGCATCAGGCCCAGCCGTGTGTGAAGTGAACACACACTCACAGTGAAAGCCCCTAATCGTTCTGTCACAAAGTATTTCTTTACAAAGTAGGCGAAAATCTCACTAGCTATCACACACAAACACATGCACACTAATCCACGCACACACATGCTGTAATCCTCTCCTCCAGCCCTGTCTTTTACACTCCCTCCCTGCTGCTGGCGACACGGCTCGTGAAGCACGGACGCTCGTAAATTCCCCGCCTTGATTTTGTTAACCTTTCCTGCAACCCGGCTCATCTCTGCCGTGGTTCTAGCACCCACTCCTTCACTGCCCGGCCCGGCGCGGCTGCAGCTCATTTCTCACAGCTGATGGCTGTTCACCGCCAGCACTCCTCAGAATTATCAGCCACTTTCAAAGTTAATGGTGAATGTTTAAATCTGTCAGATTTCCAGCACTAGACTTTTATGAGGGCTCTGTGAGGATTTCGGGACAGACTCAGTCGTTGGTGTCTGCAGAGTTGGTGTGATAAATCATTACAAAAGTATTTTTGTTCTTTTTCTGTAATCTGGAGCATGAAGTCAGAGAAAGTCCTTGATGTGTTATTCTTTCATCCTTCTTACTCTAATAAAATCACAAGATTGTGACATTTTTCCGGCTGATAAGACCAGAACTAATCCTTTCCTGTTAATTTGTTCCTTTAAAGCTGCTATGCGTACATTTTTTGTCCACATTTATCTCTGTAATGTCCATCAGACTGGGGGAGAACGTGTCTCCATGTGTAATATACACAGCTCTGGTTGTTTGGACGCTCTGTCTCCTGAGGTCAGCCTGAGGGTCATGTGTTCTGAGTGGTATGTTGTCTGGCGTCATTTGTTGTGCGTCTCTGGAGAGTGACCTGCCTGTAATGTGTTGCGTACATACTAGTGATTTGTGGTCAATGTTCACTTCAGACCTCATAGTTGTCACATTGTTGTAAATATCTGTAAATTAGGACTTGTTGATCATGAAAGACTCGTGTGGTTGAAAAACAGCAGATTTAGGTTGAAATAAGACTTTGAAAAAGCCAAAAGAACTGTAGACATGGATTTGTTTGTGAGAATTGAAAACACAAGAATTTGATGGATCTAAAGTAGTCTGCAGGTCTTTGAAAACATTGTTTTGTGTTTTTTTTCATAGTGGAGACACTTATGGAGTTTACCTGCCTACACCTTTTCCAGCTCTCACTCAGAATATTTATGAATGGATATTTCTTAGCACAGCTTTGGTAGAAAATTATCTGGTTTGTGGCCCCAAGATCCCTCAATCCTTTCTGTGTACAGATTAAGGTCACATAAAGAAAAAAAAGATAGATAGATGGATGGATGGTTGGAATCAATGGATGGATGGATGGTTGGAATCAATGGATGGATGGATGGATGGGTGGATGGATGGACGGATGGTTGGATGGATGACTTGTTCTGCCTTGTATGTAACAAGAAGCTTTTGAGATTGTAAAAGTTTAGCAGTCTTTAAACTTCCCTCAGGTGTGATATCTAGTGGATAAATCAACATTAATTTCACCATTGACTACCTATGAGAACTGGACACATCTCCCCCTCCCCCGTGGCGTTCCAAACAGGAAGTACTCTCTGGTCCCAGGAAGCCAAAACCCCACAGACTTCTGTAGAAAGATGAAAAGCTATTACTCAGCCATTATATTATTCAGATTAAGCGTTCTTGCCCTGATACTTTTTTTAAGCATGTTCTTGATCCTGATTTTTTTTTTAAAGATATATTTTCTTAATCGCAAGTTATTCAAGTTATAAACTGACCAATCAGATCCCTCCACTTTTAACCTTTGAAATGTTTGATTGACAGACTCTCCCAAGCCTTTTTCAGTGGAAGGGGCGTGGCTTTCCAACAAGCTCACTCGTGATTAGAGAGAGTAGTTGCCATGGAAATGATGACTCAGACTGACTCGGACCAATCACAGTTTACCAGCGTTATCTGGTTCCAACATGGAGACTGAATTGACTTCATTTCGTAGGAACCTGAGGTAAGGCTCTTTGTATGGGTGACATCATAGGTGCTTTGTCCATCTCCATATAGTGTCATTGATTTACATCCATAAAAATACAGTTTTTCATACATGTATAGATGCATTTAAAAGACATAAAAATAGCTTAATTTGTTGGTGGATTTGATTCTTTTTTTTAAATATATGTTAAAAATGAAGAAATAAATTGGTGTTTTTTATTCCTTATCATGAGAATAGATTCAGTTGGTCTGTAGCTCATGTTCCAGTGGAGAACAAACAGAAGTTGTTCTTGTTGTGTTGGGGTTTCAGCTGTCTGCAGAGTCGGGGTTGTTTCCTGCTGGTGGCAGCAGCAGGGACAGCTGGTACTGTTGCCACAAGAACACAAATATTGTGTCTTTGCCCTGTCTCCCTCTCGGCAGCGACGGCTTTCTAACTCCAGATTGAGTCTGAGTGTGTCTGTGCGAGATGCAGGACTGTTCTGGTTTGTCGTACCGTGGTTGCCATGGAAACGGGGTCATGAACACTCAGGTGGGAGTTGGTGGTTCTGGAGATGTGCTTTGGTTCAGGTCAGCACAAGGGGGTCTTTCTTACCTTTTTCTCCCCCCCCGTTGCTGTTAGCTAGGGCTAATCAGGCAGCGCTTCCTTCCTACTGTGCGACAAGTCTGCGACTGAGCGGCTGAGCTGCGCGTGGGAATGGTTTCAGTAATTGGTTCATCAGCCCACTCTCACTCATCCCTGGGAGATCTTTGGTTGGTCAATCCTGTCAGGGAGGGGAGGGCGAGGCTTGGCGGGGGCTCTGGGTCAAGAAAAAGGGACCCTGGAGAGAACTGCAGTGAGTTCAGGAACCCTCCAGCAGGGAGGAAATCCTCTGGAGTTTTAATGAAAACGGAAAACTTTCTCTTTGTAGCTCCCAGCTGTGTGTCGGGGGGTTGGCTGACTTCTCTGCTTTGAGATGGTGTCTTCTTTGTGCTTTCTGGATGTAAGCTGGCTGAAATCACACCAGGCTTTTCAGACGCCGTTAGAGGACAAAGACATGCAACTATCCAAGCGTCAGAGATGAAAGTCAAAGTCTGCTTTATAGTCAATTCTGCTTTAATACTCGGCATACAGAAAGAACACTGAAATGTTGTCAGTCTACAACAGTCAGTGAATAAATGAAACAAAACTATAGAATTCTCTCTTTATTTTGGCTAATTTGGCATCTACTAAGGATTTTTGGCTCTTTGTAGTTAAGCTAACATTTGAGCAAAATGCTCACTTTTTTGGCTATCTTAGCATCTATTGAGGTTTTGGAATAATCCTGAGTTCACATTTACCCATTTTTAAATTTTACAAAGTTCTTTTAATTTTTTAAGAAATTCATCAAATTCTTTGTGCACTTAGTGCAATATCTGCATTTTTAAGTCATTAAGCAATTTTAACAGTATGCAAATAGTATGCTAATAGCATTAGCATTTTCAGCAAATCCTTTTATCAATTACAGTACATTTCTTCAGCATCTCCAGTAAAAAGTCTTCACACTAGCATTATTGCAGGCAATGCAGCTTTTCTAGTTATAAAGTAGGGGCATTCCAATGTAAACAATACAAAATTAGGATCATAAGGATTTCTAAATAACGTAATGAAAGTGTTGAAAAGTTACAGTATGTTACATATTTTGGGTTTAAGCGTCACCAACGACTCCTCAGGTGTTAAAGGGTTAAAATGTGTGTGATGGGAAACAAAAAAAAAAACGATTTACTAAGCATGTTGACTGTAAAACCTGAATTTCCCATGGAGACTCTTTTCACGTCTCAATGAAAGTTTCACCAGATATTATTCACAATTTAAGTTTAAATCAGCTGGAAAAAAGAACTCTCATGACCCAGCATTCTAGCAGCATGTAAACGCATCACTTACGAACAAATCTGTGAGTCGTGAAAACAGTCTCACCTCAGATTTGTGTGTAACTGAGGTTTAGTGTGTTCATAACAAGTGATTCGTGTGTGATTTTTAAAGATTTGTGTTTGAGTAGTTAGTTTCAAACTGTTGTAATTTAAATTTGTGCAAGTGTAAACTGTATTTTGTATTGCTTTGAATTTCAGAAATGTTGTACTTATGGACAAAATGTAGTATATGAGTTATAAATCAAGAATTACGAACGCACAAATCCAAAGTTACGCACAAACTACCAATTACACACACAACCTTGAGGTATCCCACATGAAAGCTGTTCGTTTAGGAAAAGGTTGCTTGCAAAAACATCAAAACTGAATCACATAATCCACATGTGTCAAAGTCAAGGCCCAGGGGCCGGATCCGGCCCTCCAGATCATTTTATTTTATTGTTATTAATGGCCCGATGTTATCTTGTGCTTATTTCTAACCTATGTAATTTTGACAAAATATATTTTTATGGAGAATAAAATATTGAAAGTTATTTAAAGTTTAAATTGACTTATTCTGGAATAATAATCCTGCCTGTTTTTATTCATAATTATATTAAAAAGTTACAGTTTTAAAGTTTTAAAAATTTGCATTCTGTTAACTTTATGGATTATTTTGGCATTTACTAAGATTTTTAGGCTATTTTGGAGTTTAGCTAATATTTCAGCTACATGCTAGCTGTTCTGGCTAACCTAGTTGCTTTTTTAATGTTTTTAAGGCTATTTGGCATTTAGCTGATATTTTAGCTGGCTATCAGCTACAGTGTTTTCAGCTATTAGCTTCAGCGGCCAAATTCTTACAAGAATTCAAATTCTTACAGCATTCACATTAGCATTATTGCAGGTAATGCTATATATCTAGTTCATATTTATGTTAAAAAGTTACTTTTTTGAAGTTTTTAAAGATGTATTTTTAGAGTGTTCCATAAATATTTATCCTGTCTAGTGACCTAAGGTGTGTTTTAGATTTTGGCCCCTTGTGTGATTGAGTTTGACACTCCTGACATAATCCAATCAGATCAGTAGATCTCCCAGAATCCAATAAAACCTCAACCGAGAACGAAGCTCCTGATTGAAGGGGTGCAGAAAAACTACAAGTAATATGTGTTTAACATACATGGGGGGTTCAGCTGTTAATTGGAGTTGGTCTCTTCACCTCTGAGTTCTGAGTCCATCCGTGTTCCTGCTCAGTCGTTTGCCTGATAAGACCATCGCATTCCTGCTCAGGCTGCAGGCCGGCCCCCCCGTGACCCCACCTGACGCTGTCCAGCCACCACGGGCTCCACTGGCCGTGTACAGCTGTCACCCCCCGGCCTTGCCAAATACTCACCCGCTCAGAGGAGAGCAGATAAGGAGCCTGACTGTACTCCACGCTGATAACCACATTTTTGGTGGGCCCTCTGAGTAATGTTGGACACTTGGTATGGATTAGTTCTGTGTGAATATGGAAAGAGCTGCCAAGTCGCAGCTCAAAGTTATTATCTCTGTTTTGTTTGGAGAATCTGATCCCCGGGTTCAGTTTGGGGGGATTTGAGGTGGCATGACGCTAAAACTGAATCAGTCTGGAGTTGGAGCGCTCACAGGTCACTTCAGCACACTCTTCTACGAACTGCTCGCTGCAGTTTGACCACTTCCTGCCTGAAATGAACCAAACAGAGGCCCTCAGACTCTGGAGAAGTCACTTCTGTAGTGTTGGCTTGTGTGGGACTGCCACCGTCACTCAGAATAAAAGATAACAGCATCCTTCCATAACAACAAGAATAACCCCACTGTTTGAACTCCGCCCACTGAGAGCGTGATCACATGAAGGATGGAGTTTGGAGGGAAGGGAAATATTTGAAATAAACAAATTTAGATTTGACCTTTTACTCAAAGTGTTTTTCTTTCATGATGTGAAAAACGTTCATTTATTGTCTTTTGTTTGAAGATGTAACAAAAACGCCGCTTGCTCTCTGTGTTGGAAAAGTCTGGTTTGGAGGGTCAAACCTTGCGTTTCTCCACACAAAGACGGTTGCTCGTGCACGTGTGTGGTCTGTTTTTGGACCAGTATCAGCCCTCCCTCATCCTGGTTTGGCTGCAGCAGTTTCAGGTCAGCAGCACAGAGACGGAGCTCTTCAGTCCCGTTGTAAAGCCCAGATTAACACGCTCTTATTCAGCAGGAGCTGGCTCTCACAGGCTCTGGTGGCGCAGCGCTCAGTGACTTAGCGGGGCTTACGCTCCCTCGTTCAGAGGGAGAGGAGGAAAAAGTGTTTGAGCAGCGGGATCAGAGAAATGAACTCTCAAGTCCTTCATTTATGCAGCCTGAAGAGGGAGAGACGTCTGCACTCTTCAGTCCGCATGAATGAAGGTGCAGACGGCTCGATTAAACGCTCTGCTAATGATTTGGTGCAGACGAGGTTCCAGTTCTGTTTGGCGTACAGTAACTTTTCAACCGTTAACACGATCACTGTAACTCCAGTAGATTGTGAAGGAGAAAAGCGGCGTCACTGGAACTGGCTGAGAAAGGCCGCTTGAATGAGAGCTGGAACACTCAGGTGAGGAGCGGCTCACCTGGGCTCCTCTGTGGGAAGGAAAGCTAGTTTAAGCTAAATATTTATAGTTACAAAACTTAAATATGTAGTTTGGAGAATAAATATTTAGATTTGATATAAATAGTTAATGTGCAAACTAAATATTTCATTTAATAAAATGAAATATTTAGTTTGTGAGCTAAATAAATGATTTTAAAACAAAAATTTAGCTTAAAATTAAAAATTTAGCTTACTAATTAAATATTTAGTTAGTAAATGTTACACATTTATTTAAAAGGTGAAATTTGCTTTTGAAAAATGAGACCTGCTTTTTCTCCTAAAATATCCAGAATTATTGATGTTAAAATTTTACTTCACATAAACTGCAGCGCTCTGACAGGGTTTCTCTTCATATAAAGGGATTAAAATGGTATTTTTGACCAGATTGTTTCAAAGGTGAACTGCTACAGAAAAGGTAAAGCTCTGGTTGACTTAGGTCAGCCTCTTCTGGTCAACCTGATGGTTTACGTTTTACTTTTTTACCATTATCCACCAATCCTCTCATTTCTCTACCATACACATTTATTTTCTCAATTCAAACCAGCAGGATAATAATAATAATTTATTCACTTCCATCAGCCTGAATCAGTTTTGTGTGGAAAAAAGTCTGAATTAAAAATACACATAAAACTAGTCATGTCACTGTTTGCTTGAGGTACAAAAATGCTCACTTTCAGCATCATTTCTGAGCTGTGAGACAAAAAACAATTATCCTTCTTCATGAAGCACACGTTCATGAAAATCTTAAGATCTAAGTCTCTGTGAAAACAAAGAGTTCTCCATGTTTTGGAGAATTTTCAAATCCAGTCACAGCAGCTTGGTGGGTTTCTCTGTGTAGTTGTCGCCATCTGCTGTTCAGACGCTGTAACTGCAGCAGTGGAGGCCTTGAGGAGGAGGAGGAGGAGAGGAGCAGCATGCTGATGCCTACAGGTGCTGCTGAAGGCTGAATCTGCCCCCCTCCTTCGGTCCAGAGCAGCCGAACACGGAGATGTCCGCCTCAGAGTCTGCAGGACGGGATTTCTGCCTCTGACTCAGTCCGGCGCCACGTTCAAAGCCGGGCAGGGCGCAGGCCCCCCCTCAGGCAGAGCTCACTGTCCACACATTGATCCAGCCCCTTCAGTTGTGTTTATTTTCAGGAGTCTGTTAGACCCTGGGGTGTTTGTTGAGGAAAAGTCAGAAATGCCAAATATCTTTTCTTTTTTTCAGTCTTCATCCTCCTCCTTTCTTCTTTTCTCTCAGCAGCTCAGCCTGGTGAGCCAGAAATCCTCAGTAAACATCCCGACCCGGCAGCTTTGTAGCTCTGAGCCCCCCTCCTTCTCAGACCCCCCCAACACACACAAACAACGCTGGGAACTTTAGTTTCTCTGACCTGAAATGACAGTTTTTCACAGATGCAGAGAAAATGTGGAAAAACCTTCATCATGGAGTCTTCATCGAAGAAGAAGATGATGATGATCAGGCTGCACCCCCCCCCCCACCCCCATCCCACCCCAGAGCAGGTGTTTTGGGTCTGGTTTCAACATTTAGAGGACGTCAGCTGCACAGCCATATGGTTCTGATGTGGGCCAGGAGAAATAAATAAATTTTGTCCTGATCAGATCTCTGGCATCATCCCAGAATGGTGAGGACAATCTGAGGAGGAGGAGGAGGAAGAGGAAGAGCAGGAGGAGGAAGAGGAGGAGGAGGAGGAGGAGGAAGAGGGGGAGGAAGAGCAGGAAGAGGAAGAGGAGGAGGAAGAGGAAGAGCAGGAGGAAGAGGATGAGGAGGAGGAGGAAGAGGAGGAGGAGGAGGAGGAAGAGCAGGAGGAGGAAGAGGAGGAGGAGGAGGAAGAGGGGGAGGAGGAGGAGGAGGAAGAGGAGGAGGAACTCTGATGAATAGCAGAGGAAGACTCACTTTAACGCAGGAGTGTCAAACTCAATCACACAGGGGGCCAAAATCCAAAACACACCTTAAGTCACTAGACAGGATAAACATTTATTGAACACTAAAACTAGATTTTTAAAATTTTCTAAAATATTAGCTTAATTCGAAATTAGCCTTAAAAACGAAAAAAAAATAAAAATAAATTTAAGTTAGCCAAAACAGCTAGCATGTAGCTGAAATATTAGCTAAACTCTAAAATAGCCTAAAAAATCTTAGTAAATGCCAAAATAGTCCACAAAAGCTAACAGAATGAAAATTTTTAAAACTTTAAAACTGTAACTTTTTAATATAATTATAAATACTAAAAAGGCAAGAATATTTTTCCAGAATACATCAACTTTAACCTTAAATAACTTTCAATATTTTACTCTCCATAAGAATATATTTTGTCAAAATTATTCAAGTTAGAAATAAGTACAAGATAACATCGGGTCATTAATAACAATAAAATAAAATGATCTGGAGGGACCGATTAGTCGTTCACTATTTAAACAGTCCATCTAATCGTTCATTCTGCAGCTTCAATGGGGGTGCAGGTCTGCAGGGGTGCTGATGTTGGCCCTCCTCCTCCTGATGTGACGCAGCACAAACCTGCTGCTCTCCTCCGCTGTGTGGACCCCCCCCATCCGTCTTCCCGCGTGAACTCTGCAGCAGGAGCACAAAGCCCGGCTGCTTATTTCTCAACGATTAGCTGTACATCAGCATCCGCAGCTCAGATCCAGCAGTTTCACATCCAGCATTAAACAGGATGAATATTGATCTGCTAAAGAGGATTTATTTATTTCATGCTCTATCCAAAGATCAACTGGTACCAGCTTTGGACGGATCTGCGGAGGTCTTACTGAGTAAAGCTACTGCATACACGACTTTGGACTTGGCATTTTAGGGATGGAAGGAGACCAAACAGTAAATTCACTGCAATAATCCCAGATAAACGGGATGATCACTGCCAGAGCTTAGACAGTTAAGTGGCTTCGCTTAAGTCCAGGAACGATGAAAACATGAGTGCAGGAGATCCCGAGGAAGAGCTCCCACCCTCCTCCTCATCCTGCTCCTCACAGGAGGTGTGTGCTCCTCCTCCTAAGGCAGGAGTGTCAAACTCAATCGCACAAGAGGCCACAATCCAAAACACACCTTAGGTCGAGGGCCGAACAGGAAAAACATTTATTGAACATTATAAAAGTACATTTTAAAACTCTAACTTTTTACCATAATTATAAACTAGATATATAACATTACCTGTGATAATGCTAGTGTGAATGCTGTAAGCTGAACTTAGCTGCTAAAGATGCTGAAGCTGATAGCTGAAAACACTGAAGCTGTTAGCCAGCTAAAATATTAGCTAAATGCCAAATTAGCCTAAAAACCAAAAACTTACGTTAGCCAAACAGCTAGCATGTAGCTGAAAAATAGCTAAACTTCAAAATTGTCGAAAAAAGGAAAAAAAACACTAAATTACCCAAAACAGCTAGCATGTCAATATTAGCCAAAACAGCCAAAATAACATTTAAAAAAATCCTAAATGAGCTAAAACAGCTAACATGTGGCTGAAATATTAGCTAAACTCCAAAACAGCCTAATTTTTTAATTCTAAAATAGTCAAAAAAGCTAACCATTTTTTAAAACTTTAAAACTGTAACTTTTTAACATAATTATGAATGGTAAAAAGACAGGAATATTATTCCAGAATAAATCAACTTAAACCTTAAATAGCTTTAAATATTTTACTCTGCATAAAAATATATTTTGTCAAAATTATCCAAGTTAGAAATGAGTGAAAGATAACATCGAACCATTAATAACAATAAAATAAAATGATCTGGAGGGCCGGATGGAATTACCCGGAGGGCCGGATCCGGCCCCCGGGCCTTTACTCTGTCATATGTCGTAAGGTGTGACCTTCAGAGTCCTCCTACCGCATTGTTTGGCTCCTTCAAACAGACGCTTCTGCAGAAAACCATCAAATCCATATATGTTGAAAGAATATAAAATTCATCCAAACGCTCATGCAGCTTCCGGATCCATGAGATGGAGGAGAAAAGTGGCCATCTGGACCGGCGGGCCGCGGCGGGCCGCCGGGTCACATGGAGCAGTGACAGACAGCCGAGCGCAGCTGCTGCGCGTCTGCGGCAAATCCTCGTTGGGGCGGGGGCCGTTCAGAGCGGGGGGAGCAGTTTGATCAGTTCTTCAGGAAACTTCTCTCTCAGATGGTCACCTCATTTACATCTTTAGACTGGAACCTCATATAAACCTTCATGTTTGTTTCACCTGCTCACTGCAGCCCAGACTTCATGATTCTGCCAGCAGGGGGCGCATCAGACCTGCCGCTGCAGCCCGACGCAAACCGGAGACCCGCAGACACACCGGCGAGCCTGCAGAAATATGATAGGAAGATTTTATAGAGTCAATTTAAAAAATAATTTTATTTAGGAAGATTTATTTATTTTTGATAAATAATATTAAAAATAGGCATATTTTACAAGAATTACACAGATGATTAGCTGTTGATTTACATTTTGGAAGAAATTATTTCTATTTAATTTAGTTTTTTTTTTAATAAAATGCAATCAGATTTTAATTATTTTAATATTATTATTATTATCATTACTATTATTATTATGTATGCATAGGAACAGCTAAATATTATAAACGTCATAGAAAGTGAAAGAAAAATAAATTATATATATATATATATATATATATATATATATATATATATATATATATATATA
>NC_050521.1:9282393-9284789 GCF_002922805.2 Oryzias melastigma | reverse complement strand
TAGATAAATTATATACATACATATAAATAAAAATATATATACATATATGCATTGTATATATATATAAATAATTCGTAAATTAGATTTTCATCAAGTAAGATATTGTACGTTAATTACAATTTTGTTTATTCACGTTTACATTATTGTTGTGGTTTTTCGTATTTTTGTATCAATATTTTTTACATCAATAATGTTCATGTTTTTTATTGAACTAATAGTTAAATTAAAATATGTACTATGTTGAATTGTGTTATTTGTTTGAACTGTTCTCTTGTGTTGTCCTTCGGTGTATTTTCAGTCCTGTATTATTTCCAAGTTGTAGTAAATGTATTTCAAACATGTAAAACATTACAAAAAAGACATAAAAAATTAAAAACATTCAATCACCTTTAATAAAAGAAAAGTCACAAACCGAATTCAATAGATGCATATATGTATTTACTAATGTTTTTCTGATTGAACGCATGAAGGCAGATTTTCTGCATTCTTCTGCTCTCGTTCATTTCTTCATAGATTCTGCTTTGGCCGAACTTGAACAGAACTTCAGGTGAAGCTCGGTTCGTTCAGAACTGGATCAGTCTCATTTTCTCCCCGCGCGTGACAGGGCCTCTCGTGCGTGAGAGCAGAACGCGCGCCTCTTAAATTTATTCACAATGAACTTTTGATTTCTCTAAAGTTAAAACAAAATTTGGACTGAAATGAAAATATTTGAATATTTCATATTTTACATTTGAAGAGTTAAAATTGGACTGAAGATGATCCGAGTTTTCTCTGAAAGAAAAATTGAAAAAAGCATCAAACTGCCTGGTTTTTCCCTCGTGTCGGACTTCCAGAAGCGGATGAACTTCCTGCAGGAAACAAAAGAGCAGCCACGCCTCAGACAGAGGTGCTTGACCCCCACGCGCGCGCCGCGCCCCCGCTCCATTACCACCTAATCGGCCTAATCAGTTTTGGCCCAGATTAGATTTGGAATCTATTGCCAGGAAAGCGCGGCGGCACATTAAATCACTGACTTCATTAGGATGGGCTGAGTCATGTTGCTCACGTGCGCTCTTTTAATTGAAGGGCGCAAATGAGTGATGGAGAAAACGCTGAATGTCGCGCGTGAAGAGATGTTCTGGTGAGAATCATCTCTGCAGCGACAGGAGCGTCAGCCTGTTGCATTTTTCATGAGAAAGATCTGAGGCTGGAATGAAAGCCAGAAGAAGACTTGAATGATGGCACTGTGGGGGGGCACAGACTGATGGAGCACCAACTTCACGGATGACTCATGGTTTCCAGTGAAACAGGAGCAGAACGTTCTGGTTCCTCCATGCGGGTCAGGGTTGGTCTCAGTGTCTGTTTAGGAAATAGTTGGTCTTTGTGTGGAGAAGAAGCACCAGACTGTCATTTTATTAGCTCCTCTGAGCAAACAACAGAGAGCAGTGGAAGGAAAACAGCTACAACTCACAAAGAGGGCCAGTTTCAGGCCCCCGCTGCAAGAATCAATGCAGAGGAACGGAGCCGCTTAGAATCGATATGTGATGATACAATCATGTCTGACTTCTTTGAAGAGCGCGCCACACCGGGGAGGACGAGCGCCCGGGGCGGGGAAACAAGGATCTGATGACTTTCTGCTGTTTGCTCATAGGAGGCTGTGAGAAACTGAAGGATTGACTTTACAGTTTTTATGAAAAAGTTTGTATTGCCTTTGATTTGAACACTTCTGCTTAAATGGAGAAGGTTTTCTTCGGATCGGACATTCAGAAACTATTGTAAAAGCTTCAGAACAAAATGATTGAAAATAATAAAAATCCTCGAGCAACATTTCAGCATCAAATTGTCTTTCAGTAAATGTGCTTATATGTCCTTCCTGACACATCTCTGTATTTTACCCGGGCTGGGGACCGGCACAGGGAGACCCAGACCTGGTAGGGCTGAGAAAAGTCCTGCCTGAGGATCCACACTGAATTGAACCCGGAGTTTTCATGAGCCAGTCCTGCAGTTAAACTATTGCACGATCTGTTGATGTGATCCATGAAGTCAAACCATGATTCCATGCATGGACACTGCGCAAAAACCCCCAGAATCCGGAGAGATTTTTCTTTGGATATCTTCAAACATAACCCATAGCTGGTGATATCCAAGGTGGATACACTCCGACCATGACAGTTCCTGAGTTCACGTCCTTGGCATATCCACTCCGGGTATGGGACACAATTATTCTGATAGAATCTGGAGTTGAGATTCACTCCGAATATCAGATGCGGCAAAATGTCAGATTCAGGCATATCCCAACACTAAGGGTATCTGATGTCAGGATATCACCAGATTTCACTCAGGTCATCTAGATTTCTGAGGCCAATATACCCATCATATCTGATGTCAGGATATCACCAGATTTCACTCAAGTCATC
>NC_050521.1:9263674-9282288 GCF_002922805.2 Oryzias melastigma | reverse complement strand
GACTGAGGGGGGCCCAAAGAGGCCCCTAATGCCAGTTTGCCCAATAAAAACTTTTTTCATGGGGCCCAAAATCCCTAGCGGCACACCAGGAACTATATGTATAACATTACCTGATAATACTAGTGTGAATGCAGTAAACTGAATTTGGCCACTAAAGATGCTAGTGCTAATAGCTTAAAAAGCTGAAATAATAGCTAGATGCCAAATTAGCCTAAAAAACTAAAAACAAACAAAACATAAAACCTTAGGTTGGCCAAAATAGATAAGCTTCAAAAAATCATTAAAATGGGAAAAAGCCTAAATTAGCCAAAACAGCTAGCATGTAGCGGAAATATTAGCTAAACTCCAAAATAGCCTAAAAAATTTTAGTAAACGCTGAAATAATCCAAAAAGCTGCAGAATGCCAATTTCTTAAACTTTAAAACTGTAACTTTTTAGTATAATTATGAATAATAAACAGCAGGAATATTGTTCCAGAATAAATCAACTTAAATAACTTTCAATATTCCATAAAAATATATTTTGTCAAAATTATACAAGTTACAAATAAACACAAGATAACATCGGGTCATTAATAGCAATAAAATAAAATGTTCTGGAGGGCCGGATAGATTAAATCCGGCTCCTGAGCCTTAACTTTGACACGTGTGATCTAATGAATCGAGTCATAAGATCACTCGATCCGTGATCTGATCTAAAGGACTCCCTCTGACAAAAGTGCTCAGTCAGGTGTAGCACCGGACGGCGGTCACCTCAGTGGCGAGCGTGGCGTGCACGCGGACTCGCTGCGCGGTAATGAGCATACGTTGAGCTGCTTTCAGTGGCATTTGGAGGGTTAACAGTGCTTATAGGGGAAGCCTTGAAAACAATGAGCCTCCCGTGTGATTTAAAGAATATCCTCGGATTTCAAACTCGGCCTCTTTAAAGTTGTATGTGAAATCCCTTAAAGCCCACCACACCCCAGAGAGGGAAGCTGCTTTCTTTATAGTCTCTGCATTGACTTCACTCCCAATCATGAGTCACCCTCAGAGCGCACCCCCACACCAGCAGCTGCCCACACCCCCATCCACAGCCAGCAGATAAATAAGTAAACAAGCAAACAAACGGAGCAGTTTCTCAGCTCTTAATGGGCCAACAGCGCCTGGCGCCCCGCGCAGACGCTCCGCAGCAAATTACTGCTGAAAGAAAGCAGCAGAAGGCGATTAAATCCAGTTAGGCTGATCACTCCAGCCTTGATTAACAGGGTCAAGATGTCTTCTTCCTCTTAAGTCCACTCTGTTCATTTATGCCAGTTTAATTACACTGATGAAAAGTGAGCAACCCCCCCCTCACCGCCGCCTCAGTGTCATCCGTTAGCGGCTCCCTGAAAGTTTACACCGAACGGAATCAGGACGTTCCTCTGATCAATGATGTCATCCGTGCGAGCCATCGGATCAATGCAGCTGCAGATAGAGCGGATGTGGCGTCCGCCCTGTCTCCTCGCCGCTCCCTCATCCACCTTTGCAGCCGCGTGCGAGCCCACCCTCACCTCCTCAATCCGCTCTTGGATCATTTCAATTTGCATCCCAACTGGCCGCGGGATTCCCCAGCCCTGTTAAAAGGCGGGCTATTTGTTGTGCTCTGCGGTTAATGCCGCGCAGAGCTTTAAATACCCATATCAAATCTGTGAGGCTCAACAGATTCAGTTTTGCAAACCTGTATCGAACAGAGGTTCAATCCGTCAGCTTAGAAGTGTACACTCCTTAAGTTGTGTGATAAGGTAAAACCAATCACTGGATTAGGCTCTCTCTGTCAGCGATGCTGCATTTTCGGCTCCGTTTTGCTTTGCTGGAACGGGATAAGCTGATGGAGTAACATCACGGTGCTTGAAATTTCTTCCCCCAATAAGAATAGACTGTTAATGGATTCTGAAGCCAGAGTGTGATCCTGAATTTGCAGTTGTGGATAATGCATTAGCATTAGCTGTGAAAAGCAGTGGGCACCGGATACCACGAGCAATCGTCTCCGAAAACCACAAATCTGATTGTTTTTATCATGCAAATCCAACCGACTACCCCATAAGATTGATTGAGGTCTTAGAGGAGGATTGGCGTGTTTATTTTCTCAGAGCTCCTCACAAACACGGCTCAGCCGGCAGACGCGCAGCTACACTTCTGCTCCGCATACTCTGAATTCATAACTCAACACACGGCCGGTCTCTGGAGTCTGCTGCTTCTCGCGGTTTTCTGTCTTGTTCCAGAGGGTTTTGGGGGAGATGTGGAGCGTTTTGGTACATGGTGAGCTTGAGTGAAAATTCATGGCAGGTACATAAATAACCACGCTCCTAAAGTACAGGCTACAGTTTCAGCTCCTGGTTGGTGGGGAGCTGGGCCGTGTTGAATGACATCTGAGAGGAGCATGGAGTCGTCCACAGCCAGCAGAGCACAAACCAAACGTCCTCTCCCTCCCCCTCACACCAAGCCGCGTTTCCACTGCGCCCTGCCAACAAGCGGGCTGTCTGGCAGCTGATGCTGGGCCCGACTCGCACTTCAAGGCTGGAGGCATCGTTTGCGGGCGGCCGTGATCCCACTGTCATTTTCTTTCTACTCTGGTTTTGGTGTGAATGCAGATGGATCGCTGTGGTGATCGGCGATGAAAGCTCTTCTGACGACTGCAGTGAGAAAACTCCAGAGATTGCTTATTTTAGTTCACTTGGCAGCAGATCTGGATGCAGTTGTTGTAACTCTGCGGTGTGCGAGGCCAAATCAGCGCAGAAACACTCTCCGTTTCACACAGACGGCGAATGACTGCAAACCAAAGTGAGTCTGCTCCAGCTGTCACTGTCTGACCACACACGTCAGGACACATTGAAGGACATCCTGTTTTGAAAAGACTTAACGTTACGACAAGGAGGGAGTTTAATGATTTGCACAGAAACATCTTCAAAACTGATATACAGCCTTTTCAGGAAGAGATTCCTGGAAATACGAAATCTTCTGCGACAAAAACAAGTTTGAGCTCCAAAAGGATCTGATCCATGGAGATGTGTTGATCTGACTAAAACTAAGCATAGTTTAAATAAAATAAAATAAAAAACTTGAACACGTCAAAAATCAGGAATCTCACATTAAATGTGACAAAACAATAAAACAGAAAGGTGGCAGTTCAAGAAGGCAGAGGGAGCGTCCCTCTGACATGACGTGGGGGTCCCAGTGACCTCTGAAAGCAAGGAGAAGGGGCGGAGTTTAGTCAGATCCTTTGGACAGAAAAACAGTGGTGATGATTTTCTAACATTATTGTTATCCAGATCAACTATATGTACCAAACCCCATGTGTGTAACTATTAATATGTTCGAATTAAAACTCAATAATTAGTTTGCTAGTAAGCTACTGGAAGTTAGAAGCTGGGAAAGTATGGTGCTCTGGGGTTCTGTTCTCTATTCTCATTCACTTCACCTCTCCTCTATTCTTCATTATTTATTCTATTCAGTTCTCTGTTCTTCTGCTTGGTGCAGTGCGGTTCATGTGTTGTTCCTCTTTCCCCTCCAGGGGAGGGGGAGAGATTTCAGATTCCAGGTGGATCATCTGTGCTCCTGATCTTGGCCGTGGACCTCACCTCTGGCTCGTCTTAGCCTCGCCCCCACCTCTCCCCCACTTCTACCTGGATGAACACTATTCAAATAGTTGTAGAGTTCGACAAGCTAATTCCTCTTTAATAGTTCTGGTATCGCCTGTCGGATCTGGGAGAGGATCTCTCCTTCATGTGGACATCTCTGAGGTTTCTTCTTTTGTTCCTGAATCAGGTTTTCTAGTAGTTTTTTCTTACTGGGAGGGAGGGTCTAAGGGCAGGGATAACTAGTTTAGTTTAGTCAGTGGCGGAGCTAAAACATTTTCTGTGGGGTGGTGGGAAGGGACGAAGTCTCTGAAGGGGTGGCAAATGAGAACAGCAGAGTGGAAGGAAATTACAAATGAAAGGATCAAAAACATGTTGAACATTTGTATTATTGTTATCAACAAGACAACAGCAGTTCTTTTACCTGAGCTGCTATTTCTAAAGCTTAAAGAAGCTTCTACTGATGATTTCTTAACTCTGTGACACCTGAATTTATTTCCAATTATGAAAAAAATGTTTGTGTCTTCTATAATGTTTACATAGTAAATAGATCATTTTAGGTTTGTTGCTAATCACCAAACAAGGAGCTTCTAGGATGGGAAATAACCCGTTCCCATCTCGAGTATGAAGATATTTTAATTTATCCTGTACATTCACAGAACTAATAAATCACTAAATAAATCTTCAGCGTTGACGCTCATTTAGCACCTCTGGTCAGAGTCTCTCAGCATCTTCTTCCTCTCATGCTGCTGGTTTCCATCCTGCAGCTTCAGCACCAGCAGGTTGATGTTCATGATGCTCTCATCAGTCTTCATCTGCTCCAGTCATCTGTCCACTCACTGCTGCTGATTTCATCACCTTTTTATTTAAATAAACACATTTATAAAAAGCAGCATTTTGATCCATTCTATGTGTTAGTGAGGCTTTAGGTTTTTTAAGCTGTTTGTGATTGACACCAGTATCAACCTGGGAGTGGTTCCAAAAACACTCATATTTTGTCCCAAAAAGGATAAAAGGAAGGTGGATGATAATGACAGACTTTATTTATCACGTTTGATTTTTTTAACCACATATTCTACTTAAAACGAGAGGGAACACGGATTCTGTCAGATGCTGCTGATCCAGCCAGAATCTGTGCCTCCCAATAATTCGGAGTAGAAAGAACAAATATTTAATAATTGTGATTTGTTAAATTCTTCCAATTTTATAATGGTTTAGGTTGATTCAATTGAAGCCTTGTCTCAGACAAATCGAACTGGTTGGATCGTAGGAAAAGAAATCAATCCATCGATAAAGTCGATTCATCGTCACACTCCAACTGGGAATGATTTTAAAATAGAAGTGGATCTTTAAAGCTTTCTAACATAATATATCATTTGGTTCCAGTGGCAGGCCGTGCATTTCACACCTAGGCTTTCAGTAGTGCTCCATCTGAATCAACCCAACCCTCATTAACTATTTTATGGCTATAAAACTTCTACTGCAGGTACAACTGCGACACACATAAAAAAGCATAAAAAATAACCTGATAAAATTGCAATAATATTTTGGTATATAGCAAAATTTTACTCACCAAAAATCCGGATTATTTGTACACAAAATCCATCCTTTCTTTCCTCAAGAAGATTTCAATCACTCTGTCGTGCAGATTATCCGTGCGTTTTAGTTCCATCAAGAAGTCCTTTTCTATCGCCATGGAAGCTAATGCTGAAAGTTGAGCCTGCCCTGACGTATTTCTGGCATAAGTTTTAATTCGCTTCAGGGCTGAGAATGTCCGTTCAACAGAAGCAGTGGACACGGGGCTTGCTAGCTTCGGAGTTGCCCGACCCCTCTTAACAATGTCCAGCTTTTCTTGAAAAGTCCGTCTTGAAAACGGCTTTGACAGTAAGTCTGCAACCAAATCCATTTCTTCTCCTCCTTCAGCCATTGTGGATTGACAAACCAGCTATTAAATTCGATATATTTGCCTGTGCAGGTCGCTACAGATTCAGTTTACCAGGTCTGCCTAGTACACTCTCCGATTATCCAATCACAGCGCGTGAAAATCCTGACGTTTCCGTGGGCCTGCTAGCTGGCCTATCACGTGGTCTCCTCCAGATCTGATTGGTTGAAGCAACAGTTTGGTGGACCATTATTTTATGCTACAGGGCCCGCAAAACTGATTGTGAAGGCCTTCAGGCAGATTTCTTTGACCCTAGCAACAAATGGTGCTGCAATGTGATTGGTTAATGCTTAAATAGGAAAATACACGTCTGGAAGCAGCGCAACCAGGGAGACAGCAATGAAAGGACGAAGACAGAGCATTTGGAATTATAGAATACGTATTCACGGAAATAAATAATAATTAATATCAGTCTGTGATTCAGATATTTTTAGGCCAGCAGAGAAGGCCTTGCAGGCCCTGACGGCCCGCCACTGTTTGGTTCTAAAAGTTTCTGTAATCAAACCTGTACCTCAAAAGTTCACTTCTGATCCACAAGTTCAGGCACTACAGCTCAATGTCTCTTGTTTCAAATCATCTCAGCGATTGAACAGATGTGAGTTTCAGTCAGATTTTATTATTTAGTTTGATCCCCGTTAGTTTGCATTTATACTACATTATGAGCCATAGTGGACAAGAAGACTTTCAGTACCGGCCTCCTAATCAATGCCACATCAAATATAAAGAGGTGTGAGAAAAAATCTGTTATTAATATAGCAAACGTTCATGACACAGTCCGCTGAAGGATCAACTATTCAAAGGAAAAAAATAACTTTTCAACTAACTTGACTTTAACTAATATTACTCTCTGCTCTTTGAGCTCCTCTTGTGTCACTATTATGTAGGACATGGTTTCAGTTTGTAGATAAATTAATGGTGGTAATCCTACATTTAATTGTAGTAGACTCAATATTTCTATGTTCTTTCTTACGTAAATGTGTGTCAGTTATACTCTGTTAGTTTTCAGACATCAAATGTGAAATGGAGCCTTTTTTAAATGTTATAACAGTTGATAAAGATACCACCATCCTAAAGTCATTTTCAGTGTCAGATCCTATTCCCTGCTACTTTACTCCGCTCACGTCTTTGTTGAGTCACTTTCTTATTAATGTAACTCATTAAGCTGGTCTTCTGCATTTAAGCCAATCCTGACACTTTAAAAAATGTTTACTTATTTAATTCATATTTATTTGAACAGGGACATTCATGGACATTCCTGTAAATGTGCCAATTTGAAGGTCAAAATAAAGTAGTCTGTAAACAGTAAGAAAAAAGAATAAAAATTATATATCAGTTGCTAAATTATTACAATAAAATCATTTTAACGGTCAAAATGTGATATGAATCTAAGGCTGACATACAGTATATACATATCCAAGTCTGTGCAGCTCTTCACAAACAGAGCAGTTAGGTCTGTAGGGCACCACACAGTCACCACTGGCTAGTGGATGCACCAGCTCTGTGTCCACTTGATATGTTCCCTCAGTGGAGAAGGTCCATGAAGAATTTTGTAAATTGTTCATGGAAATTTAAAGTATTTATAATTTTTGTATAAAGAGTCTACCTGCTTAAGAGTTAAGTGTCCAGATTGTAAAACAATAATAATTGTTTTTGAAATTTTCTGGATGTGATTTTGGAAGGTAAGGGAAGAGTCAAGAACCACTCCAAGATATTTAAATTCTTGAACTAGTTCAAGCTCGTTGTTTCCTAAAAATCCTTTGAGTTGGTGAACTGGTTCTGTTGTTTGGATGATATCATACAGACAGTCTTCCTGGTGTTCAGAGGGAGACATGACTTTGAGAGCCGGTTGTACTGTTGATGTAAGAATACGGCCAGCTTCATGAGGAGTTTTTCTGGTGTAAATATTACTGCGTCATCAGCATACATTTGTATGTGGATGTTTTTGCATACCTATGGTAGATCATTGATGTATAATGAAAAGAAGACTGGTCCGAGTATGGATCCTTGTGGGACTCCCACAGTGCACTCTCGATTGGGCGATTTGACACTACTGACCACTATTGTTTCTATTAGTAAGATATGATTTTATCCCATCAATTGCTTTCTTTGAGAAATTAAAATGAGTTCATTTGGTTTGTAATATTTTGAGGTTGACAGTGTCAAAAGTCTTCTCTAGGTCCAAGAAAACTGCCCCAACACCCCCCCCCTCGTTTTATCCCTAGTCAAACTGTGTGCTAATAATTTTTCTTCAAGCAGCTGAAAGCCACATTTGTCTGTTAGATTCTGATTTGGTCAGAGAAATGATGCTATCTTCTTACAGCATTCAGGCATGGTGTACCACAGGGTTCTGTGTTTGGTAACCTCCTCTTACAGTGTTGCATTAGTAACATGTTTAGACAGCACAGCATGCCTGTCTTCTGCTGACACTCAGATATACCCGTCTTTTAGACTACAAGCATATCTTAAAGATTTAATGAAGTGAACTGGTTTTTCTTTTCTTTTCCTGGTCTCAGATCAAACAGGTTGTATTTTTAAACCTTCAGGAATTCACTTATTTCCACTGGATGACATTGATTTGGTGTACATTCTAGTTGGGCAAAACCTTGGAGTCATTTGTGATTACTTTACTTTCAGACATATGAGAGGGAGCTTCTTAAATCTTGTATCCAAAAGCAGGAAGAGTCTGAATGACACAGAGATACAGTGTGAGTTCATACATTTGTGACTTTCAGAAATGTTCAGCAGTACCTGAACATTTCTGAAAGTCGGTCTTATATGCTACAGTTAGTTCTAATGAGAATTCAATTATGGCTTCTGAAAGCTGAAACAAACATGACTGTTCTTCATTTCAATGTAAAGTCTGTTGGAGGTCTTTAAATCTGCTGTTAAATAAAGTTATTTTTGTTCAAAGAATGAATAAAAAAACTTGCAAGCATTTAAACAGTGGCACTTAAAATATCAGTGTCAGAAACAGGTTTTATTCTGTTTTAAACAGTATTAAAGTACACAACTGTGCGTGTTTGTCTGCATGTGTGGGTAAAAGTCCTACTTTAATAAAACTGGTGTGTTCACTGTTCACGTTTGAGCTCTCAGAGACTTCCTCTGAAAACAATATTCTTTCAAGGTTTACCGATTGCAAATTGTGTCAATAAACATGTTTGCATTCGAGCACACGGGTGTAAACAAAAGTCAAGGCGGTTCAAGACGGAGGATGAAGGGGAAGCTGCTCTGCCCACTGTAACAAGAGACTGAAAAAGATCAACCCAGGCTTTTTAGAGAGAGGTTGATTATTCTTTCTGGTCGTTAGGACTAACCGCCAACATGAGGTCATCAACCTCACAGCAGAAATATGAAATATATTGAGTTAAATTATGTTTTGAAACAAATATTGCAATTATTTTGAACAGAAATCCCATTAAAACACATTGTTTTGAAAAAAGGATGTTAATAAAGGCGAACAGTTTGTTATAACATAAATGTATCACTTTCTTTAAAATGATTATCTATTATAATGTCTTTGTATGAATTCATTTCATTGTTTTATGTTCCTCTTTTCTATTTTAGGAGAATATAATTGGATATGTCGGGAATATGGAATAATTTTATAAAAATGGTTTACAAAAGTGTTTATTCTGCTTGTAAATATGTTTAATGTATAATATAATAAATAAATAAAAATATAAATGCAGAACGCAGGATGTTCAAAAGGTTGTTTAACACTTTTGGCTGAGAATAAACCAACTAGAAAGCAGCCTGCGAGAAGGCACACATGATGATCTGGCGACAAGCAGCTAATAACATAAAACAAGGTAATCAAACACAGATGCACCTATTAAGAGGGCAGGAGAACCAGGTGGGAAAAAGGAAGAAATCAACATCCTTCTGAAACGAGAGGAAGGTGAAAACAGAAGCTAACAAAACCGAAAGCACAACTACATCCAGCCCCAAACCCCACAGTATGACAATAGTGGTTTAGTATGTATAATACTATATGCACACAATGATCAAACACGACATAAATGGGTATGTAATGTTTTCGTCGTGGTTAATTCGTGGCAGAGGGATATAGAAATGTTTAGGTGTGAATGTTTAAAGTCCTCTCCAATGAAAATCCTGTTTTTAGAGTTTTTAACATGTCTGTGTGTCATTTTTCTTCTGAAAGAGAACAAATGTAATAATAAATCATTTTGTTTTTGCATTTCTGAGTATTTCTCCTTTTAAATCAATCAAACTGTTTGAATGAATGATCTTCTTTCCATCAACAGCTCTGCTGCACATGCACTAAACCCTCATCTGTTCCTAGTGTCTAGTTCAGGTTCTGGAGAAGAGAAGATGGTATCTTCACATTGACTGCAGTCAAATGAGCCGCCGTTCACATTTCTGTGGTCAAATCAGCATCACTGGATTTTTGGTGTGAGTTTCATCCAATACTTACGGTAGCAGGACTGAGAACGCTGGAAAATCTCCACCAGACTCCACGGAGCTTCTTGATGTGACCACGGAAATGTGAACGGCGGCTCATTTGACCGCAGTTGGAAAGGATTGTAAATCAATGAAAGAGCATTTTGATGTTAGCTTTGATCATTTTATCAAGAACTCTGAGAAACCAATGATTGAATGTATTGATCACAGTCAATAAACATTGGAGAATTAGCTAAAAGAGTCTTTGGTGAACTGGAAGGAGAAAGAATCAGGCGCCATTGTCCACGGTGGACTGTTACAGCTGATGAGGTTTGAAGCTCCTACAGTCAGTTAAAACGGAAAGAAAGGAATCATCTTCAAGAACGAGAAGGTAACTTCAGTTTAAGCTCTTTTAATCCATGTCTTCATGTCCCCTCTCTTTGTTTTTGGCCTCTGGTCTTAATGCCGTCTTTGTGGGAGGCTCTTCAGTCAGGAAACCATTTTCTCCTGCAGAAAGAATTCAGCAGATTTGCTGCTCAGCTTGAAGACATGCTGCAACATGCATGATCAGAACGTCGGGAGAGGACGCTTAGACAGATGAGATGTTCTCTAAAAAGGTTCTCAGTCCCGGAGGTTTTAGCGTAAAAAAGGAAAATGTTCATCTCTTTCTGTAGAGCCTTCAGTTCAGTTGTAAATGAGTCAGAGTCTGAATCATGTTTATAACCCTAAACAAACCCCAAGCAGAAAAGGACTGCAGTAGACAACAAAACATGACAACTTTACTGAGCAATGTCTCACAAATTAGTGAAACTATGCATGCTAACACGAGTGAGCAATTTCAGATCTCAGCTGGCCTCTCCTCAGCCTCATGACAAACTGATGGAGTCCTTGTCTCTGCGAATGTGAAGACTTCATGAGGACAACAGAAATATTTCAGTTCCCTACGAAATAACAAAATATTCAAACAGGTTCCTTAAAAGAAGTCAAAAGAATCCATGAACCCGTTAACACCTGAGGTGTCACTGGTAACGCTTAAACACAAAATCTTTAACATAATTTAACTTTTCAACACAATAATTCCAGCAGATAGTGAAGGAGAACCTTTAGAATCTAGTGAAATTATCATGTTAATAATATAAAAATTACAGTAAAACAACTAAAACACTGGAGCTCCGGTGTTAACTAAACTAAAACTTAACCAACTAAATAAGATCCGTCCCTCCAGATCATTTTATTTTATTGTTATTAATGACCCGATGTTATCTTGCACTTATTTCTAACTTGTATAATTTTGACAAAATATATTTTAATGGAGAGTAAAATATTGAAAGGTATTCTGCTAGATTTTTAGACTATTTTGGTATTTACTATGATTTATTTAGGCTGTTTTGGAGTTTAGCTAACATTTCAGCTCCATGCTAGCTGTTTTGGCTAACGTAGGTCTTTTAAAAAGAGGCTAATTTGGCATTTAGCTAATATTTTAGCTCGCTATCATCTTCATCGTTTTCAGCTATTAGCTTCAGGGATTTCAGCTATCATCTTCAGCGGCCAAACCTGCTCTGATTATAGTTTTTCTGTTTTGGCCTCTAGATTTGGGTACAACACTAAGCAGAAATCATTCTTCAGATTCCTGTTTTATTCACGTCTTAGACTTTGTTGACTTTTACTGCTGTTTTCTTAATGTCTAAAAATGAAGAAGTATTTCATTATATTTCTTGTTCTTTGCTTATAATTTGAATCTAAAGTCTGGTGTGTGCCTCACTTTGTCCTGCCTCGTTATTTTTATCAAAGCTGCATAAACAAATCAGATCTTCCAACTTGTGGTCAGTTTTTGCAGCTGTTTGTAAAGCTACGCGCTGAGGCCTGTGTCGTCTTTCATCAGCAAATTGAGGCTTAACCCTCCCTGGCTGACCTGTCCACCCACCATGTTGCCTAAGGTTAAGTTGGGGTGGGGGGACACAGACTGAAATGATCCATTCTGGTCCATTAGCAGGTTACCTTGCTAATCCAGGGATTACATGAAGCACATTTTCCCCACTTAAGTTTTCCTAGAATTCAGGCACAGAAAGCAACTCCTGGAGTTTTCCGTCTCAGACATGAATCTTTAATGTTCATGAAGGGGTCTGCTCGTCAGCGCCATGGACGGTGGGCTTCTCTAATGTCCTCCTTTCACTGTTCATCACAGCTTTCACTCCATTAAACACTGACAGGATTATCACTGATGCTGGAAAGTTAAAGCCATATTGGGAAATAAGTGTTGTGTTTAAAATGAATGCTGAAGAAGAATTCATTTCAAATTCTCTGCATTCAGGTTTTATCTCACGAGTCCAGAGAAGTTGGGATACAGAGTGCTGCACCTGCTCAGGTGTGCACAGAGGTCCAGCAATTCATGAAGACATTTAACCTGTCCACAGCGCTGAGAGAAGAGTGTGAGGAAGAACTTGGATGATTCTAGAACCATTTTTATCATAAATGTATTCAATCATCTGAAAAGAGGAAACATGTTCCAATAAAAATCTATTAAAAAACATGACATCACCCAGCGAGAGCCTAAATATTGATCCTCTGACCTCTCCACTGTTAAGTCCCGCTGAGAGCTAATGTTGACCCAGGACTGCAGGTCTGTGTGGACTCTTCTTATGTTAGTGTGGCAGAGGGGAAGGGCAAACCAAACTAAACATTTGCTTTTAGCTTTTAGCAGCAATGGAAACATGGAAGAGGGCGACATGGACACAGCTCTGAGTGCGACTGTTCTCGGGTGTGTCTGTGTTTGCAGCCCACAGCCAAACAGAGACATCGGGTCACAGAGATGTGTTCAGAGTGACTGCACTGCTTTTGCTCTGATCTTGAGACATCTCAGAAACCAGAGAGTTCCCTGCTCTCCTCTGAAGACATCATTATGATCCAGTTCAACTAAAACACAGAGGGCCGGATCAGGCCCTCCTCCACATTTGGCCCGGCCTCCCACACACTATCAGAAACGCAGATCGAGGCTCACATAGAACGTGACTTTTTATTCCACCCTTCTGCCGTCTGAACTATGATGGAGAAGAGAGAATATTTATTGGTTTAATAATGATTCACTTTTTCTTTATTTCTTTATTATTATTATTTTTCTTACATACCTTTTTTAGGACGTCTTTAGCTCTTTAGGTCTTTCAGCTATTTAGCTAAATATTCAGCTCATTTTATGCAACCTTTTTTTTGACTGTTTTGACAGCTACTAAGCATTTCTAAACTATTTTGGAGCTAAAATTCAGCTATTATTTTAATATTAAGCTGATATTTTAGCTACATACCAGCTGTTTTGGGTAATTCAGTATTTATCAGTTTTTTAGGCTGATTTGGAGTTTAGCTAATATTTTAGCCATTTGCTAGCTGTTTTGGCTAAATTAGACATTTTAACAGTTTTTTATTTTTTTTTTTTTTAATTTGGCCTTTAGCTAATATTTCAGCTGCATGCTAGCTGTTTTGGCTAATTTAGACTTTTTTCAGTTTTTTAGGCTAATTTAGAGTTTAGCTAATATTTTAGCTGGCTATCAGCTTCAGCATTTTCAGTATCAATTTCAGCATCTTCAGCAGCCACATTCAGCTTCCAGCATTCACACTAGCATTATCACAAGTAATGTTACACATCTAGTTTTTAAAATGTTTTAGTATTATTTTTTTCTATGAAGATTACAGAAAGGAATTATTTAAAATTTGACTATGTGTTGCTTTCTGGAAAACTGTAAATGTTGACGTTTAGGCTGTGATTGTTCCACTTTTTCTGTTAGCTTCAAACCGACTCCGGCCCCCATTAGAGAAGAAAACGGTTGTGTGGCCCCCAAAAGGAGAAGTTTGGGGACCCCTGAACTAAACTCAGGTGCTCATCACAGAGCTCCAGCAGCACTAAACAGCTTCAGATCCTTTTCTTCATGAGACTGAGGACTACAGCTAACAGAAACAGCTGTGGATGATGCATGTTGCATAACTAAACAACGTTTCTGGTTCCCATATTAAAAAGTCAAATGTTATTCTAAAATCTATTTGCTGTTTGTTGTTTATAACATCTTTTCTATTCATGACAATTTTGGGAGGGTAAATTATTTTTGATTAATTAAAAAAACTCAAATATTTGTCATGATGAGGTTTGGTTTTGGTTAACAGGTGGGTGGATCCATTCACAGAGTCAAAAAAAACCTCCCACATTAGTTTGTCCCAACTGTGTTCTGCATGTTTAGATGGACTTGATTTTCACTCTTCTGAATCTTATTTCAGAGAGAATCCATGAGGTTTGGACTCCAGTCACGTGACTTGGACTCGAGTCATGAATTTGATTACTTTAGACTCGACTTGGACTTTCAAGGCTGTGACTTGTGACTTGGCCATCTGACTTGGAAAGACTTGGTGTTTTTCCCAATTAAAAAATGTAAAAATATTTTGACAAAGCCTGCACCGAGGTCTCTGTCTTTCTGTGTATACGTCTGTGTGTGTGCATCTTCGGTACAGCATCCAATGAAATTAGGACCAAGCTAGTTTGAGCCAACAACCCAACCAATCAAATTGGAGACAACTAAATAACTGAGCAAAAACTGATTTGCTGTTTGCCGAACATGTGGAGAAAAGGATTACTGACAGAATTAACAATGATCAAATTCATCTGATTCTTGAAGTTACAGAACAATCAGTAATTTGCGCTGGCTTATCGGCTAATCGCTAACTGCTAACAGTAAACTCTGTTAACTGTGACGTAAGACGTGTCTAAACAAGTTCTTGACATTTGCCCATTGATCTCCATTTAGAAAATGATGTTAAATACTGTCAAAGAGTAACTAGATAGCTGATTGGCTGCACTTGACTTTTTTTCTATGAAGATTACAGAAAGGAATTATTTTAAATTTGGCTATGTGTTGCTTCCTGGAAAAGTGTAAATGTTTTTGCTTAGACCACTAATTGCATTATTGTTTAGTGGCTGTGTCACATTGTCTGCATGGGATCACAGCACCCTCTGCCACTTACTGTATTTCTAAAGTATATTATTGGTCTGATAGATAGGACTTAATGGGTCACAATGTCACCAATGTAATCAGACAGATGGCAAGAAATAGGCAAATGAGGTATTTAAAAATAAAGTGTCTTTTATGATGATAGAAAGACCAAAACATTAAGGCTTATGCGTCAGCTGCAGCTCCAGTCAGTGTGTGCGGCCCAGGTTGAACACACGGGCTGCTGGTGCCTCACCTGCTGCTGCCTCACCTGCCGTTGCCTCACCTGCCCCTGCCCTACCTGCTGCTGCCTCACCTTCCGTTGTCTCACCTGCTGGTGCCTCACCTGCAGGTGCTTCACCAGCTGCTGCCTCACCTGCCGTTGCCTCACCTGCTGCTGCCTCACCTGCCGTTGCCTCACCTGCCCCTGCCCTACCTGCTGCTGCCTCACCTTCCGTTGTCTCACCTGCTGATGCCTCACATGCCACTGTCTCACCTCCCACACCTGCTGCTGTCTCACCTTCCGCTGCTTCTCCTGTCGTTGCCTCACCTGCTACTGCCACACTTGCCACTGTATTGTGGATTTGAACAGGAAACTTGTAAATTTGCTACTTTCTTTTATTACCAAAGAAATGTCAAAAACTCACACAGAAAAAAGTAATTATAGAATTGACATATATAAAAATATATATATTTTTAGATTAAAAACCGTATATTCATTATATTTTATCTATGTTTTTTTAAGCTGTATTTTGCAGGTGAGGCACACCCTCACCTGCCTCCTCTGACTGCACCTCACTGATGAGTGTGTGATTGTATTGTTTACCCAACAGTATTCTGGCTCCAGTGACCCAGAAAGGGATTAAGTGGGTCCTGAAAGTGAGTGAATGGAAGTCCACAGTGTACAAGCCGAACATGTGCCGAACACAAGCTAATACTTAGACACAACAACCAAGACAACCAATTTAAAAAAATCACCAATCTGCAGAAATCTGTCAGAGCTGTTTGTGGGAGGGGCGGAGTCACCACTGCACCCTCTGATTGTTAAGGTAAAACTGAAATAAAAATCAAAACAACAAAAAAAGTTTGAAACCCTTTTACTGATGAGAAAGGCACTGATGGTTTACTGTTGTTTGCTTTCTGTATGAGCATGAAGTGTTTTATTGATGGACATGACACCAACGCCAACAGAGAGATGAACCTGTACTGATGTGGATCATTGACATTCAGAAAAGGGACAGAGCCTGCCGTCATGTGACACCACCATTTATTTTGGGTTTACTTAAAGCCATCTCTTTTCTGCTCCATAGTGGATGCTGTCTTTACAGGATGTGAGGGTTTTCTCCAAGAATGAACACATGGCTGAACAAACTCGCTATGAAGCTGAAACCTGTCCATACTTTACTTTTTAATCTAGAACAAGATAAATAAATGATTTCAAAGTAAAGTTTCTTTGGAAGGATACATTATATATGTGTATTTTGTTTTGAAGTTGTGTTGTTCTCCATTATAGATTGCATTGAAAGCGCCCTGCTGGCCAGACTGTTAACTAACCTGGCTCCAGAAGGTTTGCTTCCAGTGGTCCAGGTGTGGCTGCAGCTGTGTTGGAGGAGCCGTGTGCGTCAGCTGCATGCAGCTCCGCTCAGCCGCCTGTCTTGTGGCTGTTTGCAGCCTTGAATATATTTTTAGTGCTGCGTTTGAGTGAGCGCCTGCAGTCGTGTGGTTCACAGCGCACATATGTGTGCATGCACAAGGCTGCCAGCGATTATGAACATACATGATCCCCTGGAGGAAGACAATAATATTGGCATTAAACACCTCAAGATTCAGCTGCTTTTTAATATATCTTAAATTATGTCAGGAAAAACATTGGAACATCACACAAAAGCCACAGTCTGTGTATAATTCTATCTCATAAAGCTACAGATCTCTTCAACAATATTGACACACAGAGCAGACAAACAAATGTCAGCCCCTATAACATATGAAATACTTAACGTAACCAATTTCCACCTGTCAATCAACCTGGGAATAATGGCAGACAGCTGGGAATCAATACTCCACAATTGAATTTTTGGGCTCCCGAACCCGCCTCATTCTGCGGCACAGAGGACCGGCAAATGTCATGAAGCGCCGAGCTGGGGGAGCCCAAACATTTGTTTTATCCCCGCTGCAGCAGCTCCTTCCATCTTTGATGAGACGAGCTCACAACTCCTCCCATCACCACCGATGAAGAGGATGGGCCTTTTCTCTCTTCTTCGTGTTCCCATGACCTGCTGTCTGAGCGGCACGTCCAGATTTTCCCTACTGTTAACCACCGCCACGGGAGAATGGAGCTACTGACTGTAGCAGTCCTTTGTGTCTCACCTCATTTACAACACAGTGCCCTCTGCCTCACATAATCAATTAAGAGACGGCAGGCCCGGGGGGGCCCCTGCCAGTCACTGAAGTTCACATCAAAAGGGAGAGACGCGTTTGAAGACCAGCTTCATCCTTGAGAGCGCTCCCTGAGAATGCAAGGACAGATTTAGTCACTGATAGATGTGCTTCTGGCCTTCCTCAAGGTCTGGATCACGTTGCACCGTTGTGTTTGCGGTACAGTATTTCACTGGTGCGCTGACGAGGAGCGCCAACCGCGCATCAGCTCCGGCTGACCTTTATGCCTTTAATTGGTTTAAAAAATGTCTGTCTACAACCGTTTTATGTATCACTTCTGGTTCAAAACAAGACGTGACACCACACAGAACACAATCATCGTAAGTTAGCTCACCTTTACGGAGATATGCGGAAGAGGACTGGCTCCAAATTAATGCAGTTTTATGGTGGGACAGCTGTGCTGCCAGCATTGATTACCGGACTCTGTGAATATTTTTATGAAGTGAGGAATTCTGGCTCTGTCTGCTTGGCGCCAAATAGGAGCGACAGCGAGGCGTTTCCTGGCTGTCGGGGCGATATTGTTGTGTCCTATTCACATGGATGCCAGCGAACGTCACGATTTGATATGCACTCGGCAATAAAACGCTCCATTCTGTCTGCAACCAGATATATTGTTTATGAGCAGCTCTTTAAATGTCATCTAAATGTGGGCCGGAGTTGGTAACAGGAGTTTGTTAAACCCTTTATGCTGAGAAATTGATAACTCAATAAAATGAAAGTGACTGGAGACATCAGCGCTGTAACTCATACATCAGGGCAGCTGCAGGAAAGGAAGTGAAAAATTATCATTTCAGAGAGGCCACGCTGCAAAAAGTGAGTCAAGAGTCCGTTTCCTGCCAACAACAACAACAGGACCGACTGTTTTCTGTTTGTGTTTCCACACACTTCTCCTGATTTTACATCATTTAAGTCTTCTGTTGGAAATGAAAGTGTTTACTATGGAAACTGTTGCGGTGGAAGAACCTGCATGCCCACATCTAAATACAGTTCCAACAATGACAGAAGACGGACGTCTGACTCCTTTTGCAGCGGACCAGCTTGTTCCCACAGAGCCTCACAGGACGCAGAACAGGTGCCGAAAACAAGGCGAGAAACGAGACCAAATGATCCAATTCCGCTCGTCCTGCAGCCAATAACTGTTTTCCTTCAGACACGTTCAGTTCTGCCGCATGAGAAACAGTTTTGAGCCCCCCTCATCTGTGAGTCGGATGAGGAGACGGCGATGATGATATAATAACACGGCTGGCGTCGGGTTCCTGCGGAGTTATGCAGAAGT
>NC_050521.1:9261649-9263557 GCF_002922805.2 Oryzias melastigma | reverse complement strand
TGCTCCTCTTCATCAAGGGAAACTCTCGCTCTGCTGTCACAGCAGAACGATGGTTTTTGGTCCATAGAAGGTGGAAGTGTGCCACCGTATGTTCTCCTTCATGACATTCAGCATGGAGATAAGCAGAAGATAAAGTGAGTTCATAAAGTCTTTGAAGTTGTTCTTCGTTTCTGTGCAGAAATGCTCCAGCCGACAGGGACTCCTTCAGATCCACATAAACTGTGTCTGCTCAAAGAATCTTTATCTTGTTTGAGGATGTTTGATGTTCAGTTAAAAACGTTTTACTAAATACATTTTATAAGACTTCATGCAGCTTTTGAACAAAAACAAATGTTTTCATTTCCTTCATTTTTATTGTCTGTGTGAATACTCAGTTCTGATTGGCTGCTGGGTGTGGATCCACTCCTAAACAAAGAACTCCAGTCACATGAAGAAGTCAGTTTTTTAAATAAAATAAAATACTAAAAATTGGTTAAATATTTATTAATATATTAATGTTTCGTAATTGACCCTGGTGTAAGTAGGATAATACCCAACAACGTTTGCAATTTCAGAAATTAACTGTCCAGTGTGAATTAATAAGCATTAATAAATATTAGTGCAGTATTTTTTTTAAATGACTCGTGTGCGTTAATGCTGACGGCCCTAGTTCAACATAAAAAGGAGAAATTCACGTTGCTCTAATGTTTTTTTTCAACTAATCAACTAATTAATTCTAAACCTGGGGAAAAATTAATTGCGGTTAATCACAATTAACTTTTTTTTGTTACAGTTTTGCCGACTGTTTATCACCTGTGAATAATCACAATATGACATCACACACAAAACTGTACATTTACATTTATTTTTAATAATGGCAGTCAACCAAAAAATAAAAAAAGAAAAGATCAGATTATTCACACTTTTGTGTTGTGATTGATCATTTTAATCACAGAGTTTTACTAGGTAAATTTGATTAAAAAAATATGTAGCTTTTGATCAAATCAGGTCAGATAGAATTTTTTTCTTCATCTTTAATGTCTGAAACAGTTTCATTAACCCAGAAATGTAATTTGTGAGCAGAAAACAGATGAACAGTAAGATAAGCAGAACTCTAAAGACTTTTTGTCTGCAGTATTTCTCCAGAAAAACAGATGCTGACAGGAAGCTTTAAGAAACGAACCAAATGAATATTTGTTTCTTCTGTAAATAACTATGGTATAAGTGGGATAATCTAACACACACCGGGGAAGCCTAATTTGGCGAGGCAAAGTGAAGGACTGTTGCTCCGCAGGTGCAATTAATCAACTTAAACCTTAAATAACTTTCAATATTTTACTCTCCATAAAAATATATTTTGTCAAAATTATGCAAGTTAGAAATAAGCGCAAGATAACATCGGGTCAATAATAAGAATAGAATAAAATTACCTGGAGGGCCGGATCCGGCCCCCGGGCCTTGACTTTGACACATGTTCTCTATTAGGATCAGTTGGTTTAAGTGTGTTCATTCAGTCAATATTCTATTAACTTTCTCTGATTTACCTGTAAAAATGTAAAACTAAATTGTGAACAGATAAAGTGTGTATTCAGAGCGTGCGCTTTACTGGTCTCATCATTATTCATGTGTAATAATGATTCATGTGTGACTCATGTGTAAATGCATTTGATGCTCATTCTGCTATATTATATTTATTTCTCCTTTCATTGCACATTTTGGATTGGGGATTCTCACTCTCACTAAGTGGAGTCAGTGTTTGACGTGACGTTATATCTTTGATGAATAGAGTTTAGTCGTCTCTCCTCTGAAGCTCAGCAGGAGTTTAGGAGTGAAGGTGGGTTTGGGCAGTGGCGGGCCGTCAGGGCCTGCAAGGCCTTCTCTGCTGGCCTAAAAATATCTGAATCACAGACTGATATTAATTATTATTTA